>NC_134826.1:92237806-92543830 GCF_004210375.1 Tachypleus tridentatus
TTTGTTTTAGGTTTTTTATACACATTTGAATAATCAAAGATTCATGAATTACTACATCAATACTGTAGAGTTCCAGTATAATTTACCAAGCTTAGAAACTAAGCTGTATTTAAGTTTTAAACACATATGAAAGTTTAAGCAGAGTAAAAATATGAATTTTGGTTAAAAAGAATGAGGTAGCCTGTGACACATAAAAATGGCTGAGAAAACCACTTGGGGGACATTCGAAGCTGTTGTTTGGTTATTCACATGTCATATTTTGAAATAAATGTATATAAAGGACTGTTTCAAAAAATAGAAAGAGGTGAACGAGAACACTGTGCTTGATTCAGTACATAAACCATATCTCAGAAGAAGAAGAAAAAAAAGGGGGTTTTAATTTATATTCTAGCTTGTCAATATTGGTAATTTGGATTCCTTAGTTGTATGAAACTATAAACTTAGTATTTTGATATCATAGACATCTAATCTGAATCAGTGCTGTATTCATCATAGCAAGTGACACACAAAAATTTATATTTAGGTGTCTTCTTGTATGTTTACTTTCAAGTTGAGAAATTAGCTAATGTATAATACGAAAAGTTGAATTATCTACAATTTGATAAACTTTTTGACATAAGTTCACAAAGTAGTAAGTTTGCAAGTCAACAAGTGCAATGATATCACCTTTGACCTGTGATTCTGGAGAAACAATATTATATATTATAAATAAGACTAGACTAAATGGCTTGTGAAGCTAAAACCATTAGTAAAAGATTACAATAAATAGTAGTGGAACTTGAGTTTTTATTGGTTGGTGAATAAGTGTGCCAATAGGGGGAATAGGATTTTATAAGCATGTGCTCAAATAACATTTTTGCACATCTATGCTGCTGAATTCCAAACACACCAAAAGGATTACCAGTATTCTTAGAACTGAGATGCTTATTGTATGGGAACCAGAACATATAATAAATGATATATACATAAGCCAGTAAATTCTATATCCTATTGATGTCGTAAATGCATAACTCTTTCTAAGTATAGTGTTGTTACGCTAAATTTTCCAAGAAAATGTTTTAGAATAAATAATCGGATACATTGGACAACCTGTTCTGAGAGCAAGAATCAAGTAGACTATCTCTTCATGTGTACTTTGTTGTTCTCAAGAGTATTATATTACTGGTATGAACAGTGATTTACTGCTTTATTTTCAGTGGGTTTTTACTTCAGTCATTGATAATAAAATAAACACAGAAAATAAATGTAACTGTAGCAACTCAAACCCCCAAGAGAAGTACTTTGAAACTTAAAGGTAAAGGGCATAGCTGTTCATTTTATTTCTGATTTTACAACTTTTCCTCATATTTTGGTAATTTGTGTACAGGCTGAAGAATCATTTATATTGTTGAAGTGAAGTTAATAACAACATATAAAGTTTTACTGATAAAAAGGTTTAGAGGTGACACAAATGAAACTTGAGATTTTTGAGACAAAGAAAAATATTTTTAATCTTAACATGAAAATAACTTTTCATTCTGACCAGTCAAAAAAAAAGTTATATATTTATGTACAAATCTTCAGTGAAAGTTCTTTGTTAAAAAAATAATTTTTTAATACAAAAGGCTTGTAATGTTTACTAAAAGTCTACAATACTTTATCAAAATATGTACATGATATTAAAAGTTTTAATATGGAAACTATGATGAGAGTAAATTAGTAACAAGGTCAACTAATTTGACTGGGCCTGTGTGGAGAGATTTAATAATTAAATTATGTAGAAATATGAATTTTATGGCTTATTATGGTAATTAAAATGTTTTTTCCACCTTGGAGCAAAATATATATGTTTTAACTTTGCTACAGACAGGTCAAAAAATGCATGTGCATGATGTTTTAATTTTACAATTACGGGCTGGTTGGTATCCACCCAGCTTGTCAGCATGAAAGTATCCATGAGAGTAAGTTATACTGTGATTTTTGATAATATATGCTTATCTCTACAAACTTTAACAGGTTATTTGTAAATATTACAAGGCTTTCATGCATAAAATATCAGGTTTTTAAATTAAGTATTAATATTTTTGAATTAGAGTTTCTTATGAATTTTTTTCTTTTAGAATGTTGACTATACAACATGAAAAGTAATTTTGATTTTAAGATTAAAAATACTTTTATGCATTGCAACATTTTCAAATTTCACATGAGAAATCTTTTAACCTCTAGATAAATAGCAAATATTTTTGAGAAAGAACAGCAACTGTATTTTATCTGTTGTTTTCACTACTGTATCTTTGTAAAAGTTAGGTCAGTTTGATTGTTGTTGTAACCACCATAAAAATTAGGAAATAAATATAAATTATATTTTTTGTTTTAGAATGACTACAAATTATTATATAAACACAAGTTTTTAATATAATAGCTTAAGTTTCATAACATTATTATTTTTTATTATATTGACTTTTCAGCTGTGTCTGACTAACATTAAAGAAGTTGCAATGATGCAGTGCATGCGTACTCATATCCAAGAATATAGAATTGGCTCTTACAAAGTGACCTGACTTGGCTTGTTTTAGTGGAGTAGTGTTATGTAAAATATAGTCACATTTTAGTTATGATACATTATATTTTTATATACATTATTAATATTAACAAATAAGTTTTTAAGTTTTAGTTATTTTTCCTAAAATGTGGAGGATGGAAAACAGAATAATTTTTTTTCTTTTCAATATACATTTGAAATAACCAAAAATAATAATTTATTATATAAATACCATGGATTTCCACTATAATTTATAAGCTGTATTTAGGTCTAAAAAATATGAAATTTTGAACTTGCCAAATCTCACCTTATCACTTGAAATCTAGCATCAAAAGAACAAGTTTGCCTCTGAATACTTCAAAGAGACTGAAAAAACTACTGGGGGGACATTCTAAGCTTCTGATTAGTTATTAACATAAACAGGTCTTTACAAAAATAGATAGAGGTGAGTGGGCCACTGTTTGGTTTAGTAAATGTAGCCATATTTCAGCAAAATGAAAAAACATAAGGTTCTTATTTTATATTCTAGCTTGTCAATATTGGTCATTTGAGTTCATAGTTCGTAAGAAGTATAGTTTTTGTATTTGGCCATCAGAAATATCTAATTTAAATCAGTGCTGCATACAGCATACCCACATGACACAAAAATTAATATTTAGGTGTATGTTTGTAGTATATAATTTTAAATTAAGAAATTAACTAATGTATAATATTAAAATTTAAATTATAATGTGCAATTTGATGCCAAACATATTGTCATACATTTATAAAATAGAAGTTAAATTAAAAGTTTGAATGCGAGTCTACAAATGTATTGATGTGGCCTTTGAACCATGACCATAGGTATCAAAATTCTGTCTTTAATTCAATTTCAGTCTTCCATATGTTTTAATTTCTTGGTTTGGAAGGAAGGGGGAAAAAAAAGAAGCTAAATACTCTTTTTCATATATCACATGGCATGTCCTCTTGTCTTATTGCTCGATTTATATTTTATTATGCCTATCATAAAATATCTAGAATGCAAAGTAAGACTATATAACCTCCATAATTAGCTGATATATCAGTATATTTAGCACAATTTACTCCATTACTCTATTCTTTTAAATCTTTTGTCTATTCATGCTTAATATTTATAACCAATATTTGTACTTGTTCATGGAAAGCTGTCATCTCCACAACATCTTTTGCATCACATTTTCACATTACTGTGTCTTTTGCTGTTTGCCCTCGTCATCCTTTGAAGGAGGTTGGCTGGAATTTGAACTATCTCCAATCCCTTTGTTGCTCATTATCTGCTAGGTCTGGCTGTGTTTTCCTGTGGTGAGTATTATTCCTCTCTCATGGAGGATCTGCAAACACTCATTTGCTTTAGCCTGGGGAAGTCCAACTTAGGCTCAGCATGGCCAGGTGGGTTAAGGCGTTCGACTCGTAATCTGAGGGTCACAGGTTCGAATCCCCTTCCCACCAAACATGCATGCTTGCCCTTTAAGCCTTGGGGACGTTATAATGTGATGATCAATCCCACTATTCATTGATAAAAGAGTAGCCCAAGAGTTGGCAGTGGGTGGTGATGACTAGCTGCCTTTCCTCTAGTCTTACACTGCTAAATTAGGGATGGCTAGTGCAGATAGCCCTTGAGCAGCTGTGCATGAAATTCAAAAACAAAACAAAAGTCCAACTTACTTTCCTTCTGATTTATATACATGAGGTATTATCAAAAAGTTCTGATACTTTGCTCTTATTCCAAAGAATAATGTACATACATCAGTATTATATGCTATCCCCTTCAAAGTTATCTCTCCCAGCTGATACACACTTGTTCCAACCATTTTCAGAAGCAATGCTGTAAGTCTTCAACTGTTGTGCAACTGAGTTCTGCTTTCACATTATTATGGATGGTTGAAATGTCATCAGATCTCTTTCCTTTCAACTTAATTTTGATTTTTGGGAACAGAAGAAAAATCACACTGGGCAAGATCAGGAGAATACTGGGGGTGTGATATCACAGGAATGTTTTCTTCTGACAAAAATTCTTGAACAGACACAGCAGTGTGTAAAGGCATGCTGTCGTGATGAAGAAGACACATGCAAAGTTTTTCAGTTAAAATTACCTGACATGACCCATAGGAAATGTCCAGTTCATCAGCAATTTTGTGAATAGTTAATTGACGATCACTGTAAATTTTTTCTTTCACCTCAGTGACTGTTTCATCAGTGGGCGATGTTGATGGTTGCCCAGAACGTGAGTCATCCTTGACTGATTCCTAGCCATCTTGGAAGCATTTTATTCACTGATAAAAGACAGCCTTACATAAGCAGTCATCACCAAAGGCAGTTCTTAAGATTTCGAGGATTTCTGTTCCTCTTTTACCATTTTTTATACAAAACTTTATGCAAACACGTTATTCCTCTTTTCTATCCATTTTTATTATGACAGGGGCAAGAGATACATTTGTTTTTAAACATGTTTTTTGCAACATGGTTATAAGGTCTGGAGGAATGGCTTGTTCATGTGGTAGATCACTATTTGTACTTTGTACACACTTAAGTGAAGCTCGCTGCCTCTGTACTGGCACCTGTAATAGTAGAAATCTAAGAACTTTTTGATCAGACATCATATATATACATATATATGTATATCATAATCTTAATATCTTTTTCATGGGTCTCCTTTCTGTGGTGGATGTTGCTGGTCAGATATACTTTGTCTCAAATATGTACTAACTGAAGTAACTGCATAATGCTCACAATTGAAACGAGGTGTTTCTGTAAGGCCATTGAGTGCCTTTTAAGTGGTGCATATGCATATCTATGTATCAGACCTTATTAAAACTATATCTTTGGTGGAATATCACTCATGGACTTCATTAGTAAAGCAGAAAGGGACTTCTGCCCATCCCAGCTGATCCTTTGATTCCTTAAGTATTTTTTGGGCTGCTTTCAAAATACAAAAACTCAGGCACCCATTGCACTGCCTCTTGTGTGATGTTCCTCCAGATTTCCCCACCACCTTTTTACCCCCTTTTTTTTTCTAGTGAAGCATGGGAGTCCTTACCAGTCTCAGTTCCTAGTCTCTCCTGAGTACTACTCAATGTTACTATGCTTACCCTCATTTATCTACTTCGTGAGAATAGGACAAAGCTGGTTCCCTACTTGCACTTCTCCTTGATATTTTCTGCCTGGATGGACTGGAATCAATAAAACCAATGTTCAAATAAGGATTAGGGATGGCCTATGTGGGATCTACCTCATAATTGAGGGTTTAGGATGACAGTGCCCTGTTCACAGGGTTCTGTGCAGCATAAGGCTCTCTTCTCATTAATTCTGGTTGCAAAAGGTTTTTTCCTGCTTTTATGGTTGGGTTGCAGAGACTTTGCCTACTGGTAGTACCAGCATCTGCACTCTGTTCATACAGTTCGACAAATGCTGCTTATGCTTTACATAATTTCAGATATAGGACATCTCCTCCCTGCACTTATGGTTGAGTGAGTTATGATTTTGCCTGTAATACCAGTGAAAGTTTTCGCTCTTCCTGTGGTTGAATCGAGCTAATGCTGGGTTTGGTTTGTTGTACATCTTGCTCTCAAGATTGTTTTGGGAGTTCAGTTATATTCATTGCTCTTTTCCTCTTCATAGTTCCAATTGCTTGATGTACAGCACTCTGATTACTTATAGTTGGTGTTGTCAATTATTGGTAATATGGTACATGATCCAAGTGCCCTAATCACTTGTTATTATTATTATTATTGTTTTTTGTTGTACATTAATGCAGCTTCCATCTTCTTTACACTTTTACAGTCATTTCTGCTTATTTATGTTCCTTTCCTCATTTCTGTCCCGTGCTGGTAGAGTGGTAAGTCTATGGATTTACAACACTAAAATCAGGGGTTTGATTCCTCTTGGTGGACTCAACAGATAGCCTTATGTGGCTTTGCTATAAGAAAGCACACATATACAATCCTCATTCCTGGGTGAAGAGCACACCTGTTCCAGCAGTAGTGCAGCACTCCATAGGTGTGCTTTATTTTCTTCCTCAGACATATTCATTCTGAGCAGTTGTTTTCCACTTGGTTTGTTCATTGTGCAGCTAAGCTAGCCCCTCATATTTGAAATGAGAGGATTCTACTTTTTGTGTGAGAGGAGGAAAGTGTCGTAGAAGTTAATGTTTTTCATATTGAAAATGTATTTCTGATAGTTGCTTACCACTTTTCACACACTTTCTCCCCACTTAAACCAGTATTTTTGTTCTACCACTTGCCAATTCTTGAAAATGAGTATTGAGCAAAAACAGCAGAGGGAGCTAGCCATTCTGTTATAGGTGGCGCAATACTATTGATGGAGAGTAGTCCCAAGAGATTATATATTCAAAAATGGCATGTAATTGATAAGGTGTAAAGACTGGTGTACTGATTATTAAAAACTATTTTAACAATGCTTAGAAGACATACAATATCAAGATATATTTGTGTGAGAAGAGGTAAGTACATATAGGGAATACATCTTCAGTGTAAGAAAATTTTAACTTTCACTGGAAATGTTGAAGTGCATTGACTAAGTTGTTCTGATGAGAAATTAAAATGTTTTTAACCAACATCTAATTCAAGTAGAAAGCCAGTTAAGTTGTAGTGGTTTTATGTCTACCAGTATCGTAATTTGATAATTTTTTTGTTTTTCTGAAATGCACCTTTGAAACCTACAGAATTTAATTTGTGTTTTCCCTCCAATTGAAAAAGTGAGATTTACACCAACGATTAGTATGTACAATGTATGAGTACAAGTTAGTAAGTTCTAGAAATAATTGTTTTTCTGTATGTGTGTTTTTATTGTTCTATCTTTTAATAACAGTAACTAAATATTAAGCATTTATGAGTAAATAGTATTATTTATACACCTATGTAATGTATGATTACTAAATGCCACTGTATTTTGCAAATTACGGGTATATTAGTTATAAACTTGTTCCTTGTAGGTCAAAATAGTTATTTCTATTGAACTTCTGTTTTACTTTTAATTGCCTAAATTGAGGTACACTTATACAAGTTATAGTTAAAATTTGACAGCTTAAAATGGTTTATTCATAACATTTTAGAAAGATAAAATGTCTTGCAAATATCAGTGAAATAAAGTAATGTACATCTCTGAAAGTAAAAATGCACATGCAAACTATGTTCTCAGAACCAGAATTATAATGCACTCTGTAGGAAATGTCTGCTTATTGCACTGTACATGCTTGTTTGCTCTCAAGGATGTCATATTTTGTGTCAGCTGTTAACAGTAAAATAAACATAGGAAATAGATGCATAAAGGTTAGAAGTAGAAACTCTAAGGAGAGGTAAGTTGGAACTTTATAATCAATACAAAGGAGGATAGAACAATAAATACTACACATTTTATATTGCATTTTTATACCTTTTTTTTCATTATATTTTGATGATTTGTCAGACTTAAGGGTGGAAAAAATAACAGATAAAACATAAAAAAATGTTAATGAAAAAAGGTTGATATTTATGTAAGAGGCTTTAGAGATTACCTACATGAAATATGATAATTATCAGAAATTTCTTTAATCTTAATATGTAAAACCACTTTCTTTTTGGAGCAGTCAACACTGTGACTTCATATGTTTACAGAGAAATGTTTGTAAGAATATTTAATTAAAAAATCTTATTTCTTGTGTATAAAAGACCTATAATGTTTACTGAAAGTTTGCCAAAATGAGATACACAAAACATATTAAAGGTTATAGTATGAAAACTTTGATGACCACATTGTGGTTACAATGGTGGTGTAATCCACGAAGCATGTAGTGAGAGGGTTAATGTATTCATTACTTGCTCTGAACGTAAAATCTATTTTGTAAAGTAAGTGAAGTATATGCCAAGAAGCAAGTATTTTATATTCTATCATTTTGTAATTCACAAAAGTTGCTTAAAATGATCACATCTGAAATTTTTTTGTTGTTTTCAACAGAAAGTCTCAGGAAGCTCAGCGAGAATTAAAGCTACTGCTAGATATGTACAAAAGTGCTCCCAAAGAACAGAGAGATAAAGTCCTGGTGAGTAAATGCCATTTGTAAACTGTCATTATATGCATACAATAGTGATTCAAAAGAACAGAAAGACAGAGTTCTGATCAGTAAAATCCGTATTTAAACTATCACTAGACATGTACAAAAGTGCTCCAAAAAGTACAGAGAGAAAACCTTTGGTGAGTAAATACTGAATTTTAACTGTTACTATACAAATACAAAGTTCTCCAAAAGAACATGACAAATCCCTATTGAGTAAAAACTGTAACTGCTGAGTAAAGACCATATTTATACTGTTACCAGACATGTATAAATTTTTTTTAAAATAGCAGAGAGACAAGCTCCAGGGAATGGTACTATTATATATGTAAAAAAAAAGCGTTCAAAAAGAAGAGACAGTTAAGGTCTTCGTGAGAAAAGACCAATAGCCATTTACAAAAATGCTAAAAAATAACAGGTTAAATATTATATTCAGATTGTTGTTTTGGAACACTTTAAAGAGTAGTGTCAGAGTAATTAGATATTATATTCAAAGTGTGTCTAGTTATCTCTAAATATGTTCTGAAAGAAAGGAGATTAAGTTTAGGTAGGTATTCAAACTGTTGCTAGACATGTACAAAAATGTTTTAAAAAGAAAAAGAGTAAGACAAAGAAAGAAAATTTAGGAAATGATTATATTTCAATATAATTATTGGTTCAGACATTTGTTTCACCAAATCTGATCTAGTAAAGTTTTCAGTGTGTGGAAATGCAGGCAGTAGTTGAAAAAGTGTAATCTGTATATAATCCCCAATCCTTTTTTTTTTTTTTTAAATTTAAGTAGGGAACAAACCTTTTTTTAGATTGTGGTATCTTGTATTTCAGTGCACAAAGTTTATAAAATGTAAAACCAAAAAGGATCAATTATGGTGCCCTACAGTTTAAATTACCTGCTTAGACTACTCACTTATGTGAATAAGTACATAGAATTCTGAATGAATATAATGTCTAAGTAGGACATCTCAGTGGATATAAGGTTAAACCTGAATGGATTAAATTTATTCCACAGTGCATTGTACCCACCACAAACTTCCAGTACAGGTGACACTTTCATCTTAATTGCCTGATAAAAAAATAATTCAATTGATTTATATTGTAAGAAATAGCAGATCTAGTGCTGTTTTAAAAATCTAGGTATCATGAGTGAGTTTTAAAATTCAGCAATATTGCTCCCAGGTTCATACTAGACAGTCTGACAGTACTGATACTCCATATATCTATTAACAAAGGAACAAATTCATGCACAAAACTTTAACACAAACATTGCTATCTGAGATCAGGCTCTGAGAGATGGCAGGTCCATTCTCCAAATATCTTTGTTTCCAATGTATAGTACTTTTCACCCTTCCCTTAGCCATATGCTGACATTGTCCATACCTTCTTGCTTTTTATTTCATTTTTTCATAGTGTAATGAAGTTTAAAAAGCTTCCTGTGCACTATTCTTTAAACTACAAAAATAGATTTCCAGATTTTCAAGCTTTTTTTATTTTTTTCAGCTGATGGCTTCAGAGAAAAGAGCGAGAACAGAAACAGAAGAGTTGAAACAGCAACTAAAAAAAATGCAAGATAATGAACGTAAGGAACGTCGAAAGCTGGCAGATGAAGATGCTATGAAAAAAATAAAATCATTAGAAGAAATTGTTCAACAACTCCAAAAAGCAATTGCAGCTCAGAAACAGGTCAACTTAATTTTACTTAATAATATAGGTTATTTAGAAAGTTTGTACTTTGCTTTCATCTTCACTTTGAAATTCAACAGTTTTATTTTATAAGGTAACTTGCTTCACAATAAGAAGAAATTCTTAAGAGTAAAATAGAGGTGATTAACAGTTTATCAAATAAAATATTTAGCTGTTGTGCTCATAGGAAGAAGAGACTGCTCTGCAAGATGGTGACTGTTGGTAGGTTTATTTGATAAGGTTTTAGGTGGTGAAATTCAAAGAAAGAACAGGTTCTTCTAAATGAGATGAAGGTATTTAGTATAAAGTTTTATTAATGTTACTTACAGGAAGAAGAAGCTCTGCTGAGTGAAATGGAGGTGACAGGTCAAGCTTTTGAAGACATGCAAGAGCAGAATCTTCGTCTTATACAACAGCTGAGAGAAAAGGATGATGCTAATTTCAAGTTGATGTCTGAGGTGAGAATTTGTATGATTATAACATTCTTTTTCAAGCAAAATTATATCAAATGTGTATGATAAAATACAGATGTATAATGTTTCTTGCTTTCTCCTACTAGTTAGTACTTGCTTAACCAGAAAATTTACCTCCAAAAGTAAAGTCCATGAAGTTCATCCTGTATCATTGAATGCTTTATTTCTGGATTCTTAATTATTTGACTATTAGGTTGTCTCAGAAATTATTGTTGTAAAATATTTCCTTTCATATTAACATCTATAATTTTAATTCATCTTAATGTAGACTAAATTAAATAATTTCATTGAAAAAATTGTTGGTCATGTTAATATACATTTGTTTAGTTGAAATTTGTTGTAAACCATGTGTATTTTTAAAAAATAATTTTTATTGCTCTATACAATAGTAAACTGACTAGTGTTTTTTGGTACTAAAATAGAAAATGTTGTAACAAGCAATGTATATAAAGTAACTGATAAATGTATCAAAATACATATGATTTAAAGTTGTAAAGGACAGTTCTAAAATACTTTTTTGTAAGCTATCACAAAGTGTTGGGTAGAATTTAATATATGCTTTTTTATTTTCTTGTTAGAGAATAAAGTCTAACCAAATACACAAACTTCTGAGAGAAGAAAAAGCTATGATGGATGAGCAGGTCACATCACTTTTGAGTCAGGTAGAAGCCCAGAACCAAGTTGTGAGAAAGTTAGAAGAAAAGGAGAGGCTATTGCAGAACAATTTATCAACAATTGAAAAAGAACTCAGGTCAGTCGAATTGATCAAAAATAAGGGGGGAATGTTATTACGATTTATCAACACTAGAAAAAGTACTTGGGTCAGTTGAATTGATCAAAAATACAGGGAACTGAGTAGTTGCATTCTTAGTGTTATTACTCTTTATCACCTGTAGAAAAAGAATTAAAGAATGTTGGAAAAGGGAGCATGCAGTTCATGTAATCTTTGTCATGATTTTAGGCTGATTGGTTTGTAATGTGTCAGTGGATTTTGACATTCAAACTATAAATTTCTGAGTATCATGCTGAATATACATATAAAAAGTGTCTTAAAGAATCTTTAGTCTCATCATCCAACTCAAATGACAAGTTCTAAATGAACAAAAGATCTCTCGGGCAGTAATTTTTGGGAAGGAAGAAACGGATCTGATACAATATGTTTGCTTGCTTCTGAATATAGAATGAACATATTAAAAATAATGTCAAATATATTTGAAGTTCTATGATTTTTACCACAAAGTTTAGACCTACTAGTTTCTAGTGCTTTGCCATTTTTTACCATTTGAAAGATATGTTTTGAAGTTGAGATCAGTTGAATATATCACCAACAGAAAGAAACTCAGCTTATTACTTTCTGTATTGTTATATTAATCAACAGTAAAAAGATAATTCCCTCGGTGTGGATTCCTGTACATGGTGAGGGGACCTCCCAAGGAAGGTTCTGTTCTTTCAGTTTACCTTCTCTTGGATCTTAACATTCACCCACGTGTTTGCCGTGCGTGGCAACCCGTGAAGGGGAGGAGAGGATCCTGGTGGTTGAGGGGTCCAACTCTAACACACCACTTTGGCCTTCAATTCCTGTAGACAGGTGGCCTTTACATGGCCCCCCTTTGGGTCAATCGGCTGGTCCACTTGGGCTAGAGTCAACCAAGTACCAGTGTTGGAAGTTCTCAACGGGTGTTGTGGACATTGTGTCAGATGCTGGTGTTTGGGTTTTGTGCTCACGTAACCCTGGCATTGCTGCAGTGTCCTTGCATGACATTGTAGGGCTCCATAGTGGGTGGGGTCAGTGGGTACCAAAATTTTTCTTTTTCCCATGGATCCTCCAATAAACAATTTAAATAAAATAGTGAAAACACAGTCAGTAGGTAAATGACCACGTCTTGAAGACTCTGAGTTGCAATCTTGAACATCTGTAACACACGTACATCATTTTCTTATATTACATTCTCTTTCAGAAAAACCTTTAGGGCAAATGTCCCCCTTTTTATTCAGAAGGGACTAGAGGGACTTGCTGGCTCTCCAAAGTCAGTAAAGAAGCTTCGATCTGGAGACACATTGGTTGAAACATCCACAACCCAACACAGTGAACTCCTCTTGAATTCAAAGGCAATTGGGGATGTACCTATTGAGGTTACCCCTCATGCTACCTTGAATTCATCACGAGGAGTTATTGTTGAGAGGGATTTGAGAACGTCCCCGAGTCAGAGATTCTCGCTGGTCTCTCTGCTCAAGGAGTTTCTGCTGTGAGGCTCATCTCCACTCGCAAAGGTGGAGTTACACTGCCGACAAACAACCTCGTTTTGACATTTACATCACCCAATGCACCTGCCATCATCAAGGCAGGTTACCTAATTTGCAGGGTACGGCCATACATTCCAAACCCTCTTTGATGTTTCCAATGTCAGAGGTTCGGCCACTCAAAGACGTCCTGTCTGTTGTGGTTCCCTGACATGTGCTCGCTGTGGTGGCAAGGACCACGATGCTTATGAGTGTCACATGGACCCACATTGTGTCAACTGAAATGGTTTTCACCCTTCCTACTTTCGTTCTTGTCAAAAATGGTTGGAGGAAAAAGAGGTGCAGCTTTTGAAAACGAACCATTACATCAGTTATCCTGAGGCTCGGAAATTGCTGTCCGCCACTCCATCTCAGACATATGCTGCTGCACTTCATTCCACAACTACAGTGGGAGTGCAGACAGATCTCTCTGTGCCTCCAAGAGAATCGTTTTCAAAACCAATCAAAAGCCTTTTGACCTCCGTGGTTAAAAAGGTTGATGAATCGACTTCCACACCCATCTCTGTTCCTCCCATACCTTCCAACAAACCTCAAGATCCACGTCCTTCAGTTTCAAATACAGGCATTTCTTCTGATACATCTTTTTCTCCCACTACAAGAGACAAAACAATTATTCGTTTGTGTCCTCAGTCACTGGATTCCCCTTCCAATAACAAAAACCTGCCCACCCGACCCAGAGCAGGATCCATGGAGGTTGATAGACCTCCTCCGACTAAAGACAGTAAAGAAAAAAGACGTGGTCGTAAACCGAAGGGTTCTCCAGCCACTTCACCTACTCGTTCTTAAAAATGGCCACCTTGATACAATGGAACTGTTGAAGTTTACGTTCTAATCTGGATGATACCAAAACACTAATTGCTTCCTGCCATCCTGTATGTTTTCCTTACAAAAAACATTTCTAAAACCTGCTTATACATTCACCATTTGGCAGTTTTCTCTGTACAGAAATGACAGGCTGTGTGATAGACAAGTACATGGAGGGGTGGCACTATTGGTTGATCAGCATGTGTCCATCCTGTCTTTGTCACTCAACACACCCTTGGAGGCCTGTTTCCTTTGGTCATACCATCACTGTTTGTTCTCTCTATCTGTCCCCTGGAGGGACCTATGATCAATCAGACCTTGATGCTCTAGTTGAACAATTGCCATCTCCATTTGTAATCTTGGAGAACTTTAATGGACATCATCCCCTCTGGGGAAGTGCTTTTATTGATAGGAGGGGTCGCTCTCTAGAGTGTATGCTCTCTAATCACAATCTTTCTCTCTTCAATACTGGTTCTTCCACTTATTTTCAATCATCTAGTCAGTCCTTTAACGCTATTAATCTCTTGGTTTGCTCCCCTTCATTATTTTCCCATTTTTCATGGAGGATTGACAATAATCCACTAGGCAGTGATCATTTTCCTATACTTTTGAGAGAGACTGGCCATGGTTGATGCTACCCTTAAACACATGATACAGTGGAAGCTGGATCAGGCAGCCTGGTCCACATTCACTGCTCTCGCAGAACTTGATCCTACCATTGTGAATCAGCCATCAATAGACGACTGTGTGGCAGCGGTATTACTAACTGTATTATACAAGCAGCTGCTCAATATATTCCTAAAACCTCGAAACATTTTCCATGATATTCTCGTCCGTGGTGGAATCCTGCTTGCCACTTGACACGGAAGGCTCAAAAACAGGCATGGAGTACTTTCCGTAGATATCCCACGCTTTTGGACCGCATCGTTTTCCAACGGACCCGTGCACATGCTAGGTTGGTAAGACGTCAAAGCCAGAAGGAATCTTGGATTAAGTTTATAACTAGCATATCTTCTACAACCAGTTCCAAGGTCATATGGGACAGGAATCAAAAGGTCAGTGGGCACTACAATTCTGTCCCCCTCTCCATCTTACTCTTTGATGGGCAAGAGGTAGCTAATGTCCGGAGCATCGCTTATACTCTAGGTGAAAGCTTTTGCCAGGTATCAAGCACTATCTGCTTGTTCCTCCACCTTCTTGGCCATCATGATTCGGGCAGAGTGTTCACCTCTTTCCTTTGAACTGACTGTCTCTTTGACTATAATTGTCCCTTTACACTGGTGGAACTGAAAATGGCCCTTCATCGGTCTGGCAGTACATCTGTTGGACCTGATGATATACACCATGACATGCTGCGCTATCTCTCTCCTGCTTCTCTTGATATTCTTCTCGTTGTTTTTAATCAGATCTGGCAGGAGAATGTTTTTCCTGAGGCCTTGTGCCAGGCTGTTATCTTACCTTTCTCTAAACCTGGGAAAGATCCCAAGATTCCTTCACACTACCATGTCAATTGCTTTGACGAGTTGTCTCTGTAAGACCTCAGAGAGAATGGTTAATGCTCGTCTTGTTTGGTTCCTCAAATCAAACAACCTCCTCTCACCCACCCAGTGTGGGTTTCGACGACAGCATTCCACCACGGACCACCTAATTCGACTTGAAACATCAATCCGAGAAACGTCAACATCTTGTATCAATATTCTTTGACATTGAGAAGGCTTATCACACAACACGGAGGTATGGCATTTTGCGAGACCTCCATATATATGGGTTACGTGGCCATTTACCTATGTTTATTAAAAAAGTTTTAATGGACAGCATATTCCAAGTTCATGTGGGTTCGACACTTTCCCATTCTTTTGTACACTAACTTGGGGTCCCTCAGGGCTGTGTTTTAAGTATAAAGATGAATGCCATCACTGAACAACTTCCTCTCACTGTTGCAAACGAACTCTATGTTGACGACTTTCACTTCTCTACACCTTCACCGTTTGCAACTGTCTTTACTGTATTCTTTGAAACTTTGGTCCTTACCAAAGCATCCCACTTGGGGATATGTTTTCCTTCCTCAGTGGGCCTTACTTTTTCAAAACAGATGATCTGCCATTGCTCCTTTTGGCCTTTGCATCCAGTCGCAATTGGATGAATTGGGTCTGTTCTTGGAAAACATTGCAGAATCCACTGGTCAGCCCATCCCCCATGGCTTATTACAGCCCCCAAATGTGACCTTTCTTTAAGTCATCTGAAAAAGACAGATACTCCTGACTGGAAATACTGTCTTTTATTTACTGAACATCTTTCAAACAACCTTTCTATTCCAATTGATACAGATGGTTCAAAGTCAGTGGGCTCTGCCATGGTTTGTTGCAGTTTGGTGGTTGAGTGCAGAATTCTCTCTGCAGCTTCTGTGTTCACTGCTGAACTGTACGCCATATCTCTTGCCCTGGATCATATTGAAGCTAAGCAGTGCTCCAACTGCACTATTTATACTGACTCCCTTAGTTTTCTGCTGGCCTTGGAATCACTTCATGTCGGCTCACACCCTGTTCTCGGTGATATTCAAAACTGGCTGGCCCATTTTTCATTAACATCTACTTCTATCCAGTTTTTCTGGATACCAGGCCATGTTGGTATTCACGGGAATGTGCTTGACATGGCAGCTAAATCTATTTGCTCTGGCACCATCACCACTGTTCCTATTCCATACATGGCATATGGTCCTGTATTCAAGGCTCGGCTCCATACCATCTGGCAATCTTCTTGGAGTGAGCAACATGACAACAAGCTTTTTCAAATAAAACCCTACATTGGGCTTTGGCCATCTAGCTTCCATAAGGTTTGGAAGGAGAAAGTTTTTCTAACTAGACTACGCATTGGTCACAATTTTTTAACTTATTGTTTTCTTTTATCTTGAACTGTTGCACCAGTGTGTAGTTTGTGTAACACTCAAATCACTGTAAGCCACATTTTACTTTCTTGCCATCGTTACGACTCTCAATGATGGCACTATTTTAAACGTGTTCTGTCCTAAGGTTTGTCCATAACATTGGACAGTGTTATTGGTGACAGTGACACTGTCCACCTTGATAAAGTTTTTAGGTTTTTAATGGCCATTAATCTTTTTAATCTTTTAATGTGTGTGATATTTATTCATTACACCTTTTTAATTGTGGTTCCCTTTTAAGTTCAATTTAAAATTGGAAAATGGCAAGAACATTATATAACTTGACACCAAGACTGGAAAGGCCAACTTCAGGTGACTAATGCTGCTGTTTGAACTACCCGTTATTCGTGCTGGCGAGTTGTTATTACAATTTTGCGGCATGTCTTTTAACACTTTTATTACTTTGCCTTTTGGTACTGGCCATAATGACATATAACCCCGAACCAGGACTGGAGAGACCAACTTCAGGTGACTGACGGTGGTTCTTGTACTTACCTGTTTTTCTTCCTTGTGGGTTATGATCATTACCATTCTGCTGTAGGAAGTCCTTTACAACTTTATAGACTGGATGTCAACATTGGTTTTATGCCATTTTATGTTTTTAATTGCTGTTTTGTTCATACCTTTATTTCCTTTTATGAATTTTACTACATTTACTTTACTTTTATCTTTTTACAGGACATTTGGCTAATTTTTATTTCAATTTTGCTATATGTCTTTTAACAATTTTCTTATTTTACCTTTTGATAATTGCTGTTATGACAACATAACCCGGAACCAGGACTGGAGAGGCCAACTTCAGGTGACTGACGGTGGTTCTAATAGTTACCTGTTAGTCTTCCTGGCAGGTTATGATCATTACCATTATGCTAGAGAAAGTCCTTTACAACTTCTCTTACTCTGCTTTCTCTCTTAACATTGTAGACTAGGTGTCAACATTGATTTTATACTTTTTCTGTTTTTCAATGATGTTTTGTTTTACCTTCATTCCCTTTTATGTATTTTACTACATTTAATTTATTTTTACCTTTTTACTGGACGTTTGGCACAGATAGCCTAGCTGCCTTGTGTCATAAAACACTATATCAATAAAACAATCAATAAAAAGATAATTCATCTCAGCTAAAGTAGTAATATCATCATCCTTTTGGTTAATAAAATGTTGTTGCTTTATGTTTAGCATATATTGAAGTGAGGACTAATAAAGAATAATGAATTCCAAAGTTAAAAGCAAACAGAAATCTTTAAACTTTAAAGGTAGATTTGTGCTTTTTCGTTTTTCTAAGATTTGTTTTATTCAAATAGGTGTAGTATAGGTGAAGCCACATTTCTGAATTTTACAAGATTTGTCTTCCAAATATATATTAATAATTCTGTTGTATCTTTGTTGTTACTCATTTATTCTTGAGCAGATGAATAGTATTTATTTGTTCCAATTATTTACTGTAATTTATCCAGACTTATGTAAATAATGGTTTTTTATTAGCTACTCTAAATTATTTATTTTTAATAGGTTATTACTGTTAAATCAGTCAAACCACTCTCTTTCAATAATTGTACATTGTTGTTATTACTTTTTGCTCCCTTCCACATGGGGAGGGTATTGCAATCAGCCTCATGTCTGTGTGTTTCCACATGTGTATCTCAAAAATTAATGGACTGTTGTACACAAATATTTTACAGAAGATGGAAAGTCAATATAGGACATTCCTTTAAAATTTGGTCTGGATCCAGATTCTGGATTACTTTGAAGTATTTTTTTTTATCAAGGGAGATAGGGCATTTTTGTAGTTTTCACTTAATAACTCTGAAAAGTGTAATTGTGTTTGTACCACATTTCATGGGCTCCTTAAAGTTGAGGCTTCTCATAACACTACAGAAAATGATTTGGATTTACATATTAGTTTATCCAATATAAATGTATGCAGTGTTAAAAAGAGCTGCAGTATGAAGTTTTACAATCTCTTTGAACTGCTCTTGTTTTATATTGTTCAATTAGTGCACTCATGTTTGTTATTGTCATTTAACCCTTTTGCAATGAATGGGTCATGGGTAAAAGGCCATGTCATCATGTTTGTTGACTGGGATTCAAAATTTATTGAACTACTATTTTCTGAATTTATGTAAATAAGTTTGGAATCAAATTGTAGATTACAATTCAAACTTAAATATTATATATGAGTGATAGGAATTCTAAAACACTGGGTTTGTTTTGTTTTATAATCCAGAGACTGCAATGTTACATTGCACTACTATGGATTTTCTTTTTTTAATTGTTGAGTATTTGAAATTTTGTAATATTTGTTAACAGGTTATTTACTTTTACATTAAATTTGTTACGTATAGTCACTTAGCATACCTCAAATGTTCTATTAATACATATTTCACAAAGTAACTTATGGTTTCTTCACATTTTTATGAGTGTATACATATAGTTCCTTGTTTTTGTGCATAAAGTTATTAATTGACAACTATGGATTAAGAAACTCAACAATATTCCCTATCTTGCTTAAGACTAATAGGGTTTTCATTGACAATGTGTTAAATTGTGAAATATTTGTTGTTGATAAAACTCTGACTAACTGGTAGTATAGTCAAACTGACTATGTACAGACTTTTTTTTTTTAATGTTTCTATGGAGAAAAAGAGATATTCACTTGGTCTATGGTTGCAGTTATGGTAATGATCTTTCGTAATGGCACTTTGTCTTCATTTGAAAGCCAAGCAGTCCTTCTTATCTTTAAATATTCTTCTCTTTAGCTTACGTCAGCAAGCTATGGAGATGCATAAAAGAAAAGCTATAGAGAGTGCCCAATCAGCTGCAGACTTAAAACTCCACTTAGAGAAGTATCACGGACAGTTAAAAGAAGCTCAAACTACAGTAGCAGAGAAAACAAGTGCGGTTCAACAGGAAGCCTTTAAAACTAGGAGATTACAGGTAATCGTTGTGTTGGACTTCTATTTTACATTTATCTTCCCTTACACTGCAGCTATTACTTCCAGGATTTCTTTCTTTGCCCATCTAAGTATCAGTCTCAAAAAAAGTGATATTACATGAATGAAGTTCAGTACCAGAATAGAGGGTGCATTGACATAGGTGGAGGGTGTCACAAGATAGACATTTCCAAAGCAAGCAGATTATAAAAAAAGACTGGAGCAAGTGAGTAAACATCAGACCTATGTTTAGATGGGCAAAGGAAGAAACCCTAGTAGTCAAGTAATAGCTGTAGTGTGAGTTGGAGATAAGTATTATTGGAAATAACATTTTTGGTTTTAGAAAATGTTAACATTTAACCAGTCTAAGACATGTATAAACCATTTTGTTTTTGAAGGGGCCTTTTGTGTGCAAAAAAGCAACAATATAATTTAGCTACAGATGTTTACAATCACTTGTATACAGTAAAAATAACTTTTTATTTAACCATACCAAAACTGTAAGCAAGATAACTTTTTCTTTGAATTATTAATCAAGTTAATGTGTATGTAGAAAGTTTTAAAACCATTCTATATTCATTGGAATATGTATATATTTCTTTTTGGTGGTTTTATTTGTCCATATTTGTCCATTAAAGTAGCTGCTTGGGCCAATAAATCCTAGCCCAATCATTGTCTAACACAGCAGCTTTGTCTATGAAATGAATCTTGATAAGATCACATGCTAAATAGTTTAACTCTACTGGCATAGATCTTCCTATGCTTTTGGTCAAATGCCATGTCATCGCATTTGTGGACTTACATTTAAAATTTTATTTAACTATATTTTTATAAATATATGTCAGTAAGTTTGGTATCAAATTGTAGATTACAATTCAAATTTTAGTATTATACATTAGTTGATGTTTAATTTTTTGAATTTAAAAGTAAATATGTGAAAACAACACAGGTATCAATTTTTGTGTGTCATGTGGCCCAGATTACATGATTGTAATGTTCAAATACAAAACGTACAGTTTCTTATGGATTAGACACTCAAATTCCTAGTATTCACAAGCTAGAATATAAGATAAGAACCTCCTATCTCTTATATTTTCTGAGATATTAATATATTTATTAAATCAACCCACTTCTTTCATCTTTGAAAATACTTGCTAATGTACACTTATTTCACCCAGTGATGTGTGTATAACCAATCAAAAGGGCAAAATACCTCCCTAGTAGTTTTCTAAGTCTCTGTGAAGTAATTTCATAAGAAACGTTTCATATTTTTTAGACCCAAGTACAGCTTAGTTACTAAGCTTGATAAATTGTAGCAGAATTTTGTGGTACTGATACAGAAATGTATGATTTATTTTACTGTGGGACTGAGGAGCCCATGGTGGGAGAATGAACTACATTTACCTAATCTTGTTCTGGGAAAAAATTTCCTTTTATACTGTAACATCATAATTCAAATATAATATAATAAAGCAAGATTTTTTTGTATCAGCATATCAGCAAGCTATGCTTTATCATTTGCCCCTCTCTAGTACAGTAGTAAGTCTATGGATTTATAATGCTAAAATCGGGTTTGATTTCCTCGGTGAGCTCAGTAGATAGCCCAATGTGACTTTGCTATACGAAAACACACACACTTTATCATTTTGTCCTAATCTATGTACAAGTCTTTTCTGAACCAGTGAGAAGAACAGAAAAAGAGCTTTTAGTTTAAATCATTATCCTATTAATTTGTGAAGTTGCAATATAGACCATTATATCACACCATGATAACCAAAATTAAAGAACAGCATTTGGCTAAAACACAATCAAACTACACTTGTATTCAAGTAACAAGCTTGAATTCATGCCATTTTGTAGTAACGTAGTACAGTTTTCTTGCAGGGCTTTCTTGTGCCTTATTATGCTTAGAGAAAATTTAGAAAATCCATTAGCACTAACCCCAGGTGTGGATTCCTCTACATGGTGAGGGGACCTCCCAGGGAAGGTTCTGTTCTTTCTGGTTACCTCCTCTGAGATCTAAACATCCACCCACGTGTTTGCCGTGCGTGGTGACCCGTGAAGGGGAGGAGAGGATCCTGGTGGTTGAGGGGTCTGACCCTAACACACCACTTTGGCCTTGAATTCCTGTAGATGGGTGGCCCCCTTGGGCTAATCGGCTGGTCCACTTGGGCTAAAGTCAACCAAGTACCAGTGTTGGAAGTTCTCAACAGGTGTTGAGGATATTGTGTTTGATGCTGGTGTTTGGGTACAGTGCTCACGAAACCCTGGCGTTGCTGCAATGTCCTTGCATGTCATTGTAGTGCATCCCCTCATAAGGCTCCATGGTGGGTGGGGTCAGTGGGTACCAAAATTTTCCTTTTTTCTCATGGATCCTCCTATGAAAAATTTTAATAAAATAGTGAAAAAACAGTCAATAGGTAAACGACCATGTCTTGAAAACTCTGAGCAGCAATCTTCAACATCTGTAATACATGTACCTCATTTTCTTATATTACATTCTCTTTCAGAAAAACCTTTAGGGCAAATGTCCCCCTTTTTATTCAGAAGGGACTAGAGGGTCATGCTGGCTCTCCTAAGTCAATAAAGAAGCTTCGATCTGGAGACATGTTATTTGAAACATCCACAACCCAACACAGTGAACTCGTCTTGAATTCAAAGACAATTGGGGATGTACCTATTGAGGTTACCCATCATGCTACCTTGAATTCATTAAGAGGAATTATTGTTCAAAGGGATTTGAAGAACGTCCCTAAGTTGGAGATTCTCGCTGGTTTCTCCATGCGAGTTTCTGCAGTGAGGCGCATCTCCACTCGCAAAGATGGAGTTACACTGCTGACAGATATCCTCGTTTTGACATTTACATCACCATGTGCACCTGCCACCATAAAGGCAGGTTATCTAAATTGCAGAGTACAGCCGTACATTCCAAACCCTCTCCAATATTTCCAATGTCAGAGGTTCGGCCACTCAAATGTTGTGGTTCCCTGACGTGTTCGTTGTGGTGGCAAGGCCCACGATGCTTATGAGTGTGACACGGACCCACGTTGTGTCAACTGCAATGGTTGTCACCCTTCCTACCTTTGTTCTTGCCCATAATGGTAGGAGGAAAAACAGGTGCAGCGTTTGAAAACGAACCATAACATTAGTTATCCTGAGGCTCGGAAGTTGCTGTTCGCCACTCCATCTCGGACATATGCTGCTGCACTTCGTTCCACAACTACAGTGGGAGTGCAGACAGATCTCTCTGTGCCTTCAAGAGAGTCATTTTCAAAACATATTAAAAGCCTTTTGCCCTCCATGGTTTAAAAGTTTGATGAATCAACTTCTACGCCCATACATTCCAACAAACCACAAGATCCACATCCTTTGGTTTCAAATACAGGCATTTCTTAAGATACATCTTTTTCTCCCACCCCAAGATGCAAAACAATCATTCGTTCATGTCCTCAGTCATTGGAATCCCCTTTCCAACAACAAAGACCTGCCCAATCGACCCAGGGCAGGATCCATGGAGGTTGATAGACCTCCTCCGAATAAGGACAGTAAGGAAAAAAGACATGGTAGTAAACAGAAGGGTTCTCCAGCCACTTTGCCTACCTGTCATTAAAAATGGCCACCTTGGTACAATGGAACTGTCGAGGTTTACATTCTAATCTGGATGGCATCAAAACACTAATTCCTTCCAACCATCCTGTATGTCTTTCCTTACAAGCAACATTTCTGAAACCTGCCAATGCAGTCACCTTTCGACAGTTTTCTCTGTCCAGCAATGACAGGCTGTGTGATGGATGAGTACATGGAGGGGTGGCACTGTTGGCTGATCAGCATGTGCCTACCCTGTGTTTGCCACTTGACACACCCTTGTAGGCTGTAGCCATCCGTGTTTCCTTGGGTCATACCATCACTGTTTGTTCTTTCTACCTGTCACCTGGATAGACCTATGATGAATCAGACTTTCATTCTCTCATTGAACAGTTGCCGTCTCCCTTTCTCATCCTGGGGGACTTTAATAGACATCATCCTCTCTGGGGAAGTGCTGTTATTGATAGGATGGGTCACTCTGTAGAGCGTATGTTCTCTGATCACAATCTTTGTCTTTTCAATACTGGTTCTTCTACTTTTTTTCACACACCTAGTCAGTTCTTTACCACTATTGATCTCTCAGTTTGCTTCTCTTCATTATTCTCCCATTTTTCATGGACGGTTGACAATAATCCACTAGGCAGTGATAATTTTCCTATATTTTTGAGAGAGACTGTCCGTGGTCGATGCTGCCCTACCTGCGTGCCCTGGTGGAAGCTGGATCAGGCAGACTGGTCCACTTTCACTGGTCTCACACAATTTGATCCTGCCATCGTGAGTCAGCCATCAACAGACGACTGTGTGGCAGTGGTAACTGACTGTGTTATACAAGCAGCTGCTCTGTGTATTCCTGAATCCTTGACACGTTTTCCACGATATCCTCGTCCCTGGTGGAATTCTGCTTGCCACTTAGCACGGAAGGCTCAAAAACGGGCCTGGGATACTTTTCGTAGATATCCCACACTTTCAAATCGCCAGTTCCAAGATCATTTGGGACAGAATTCGAAAGGTTCATGGGCACTACAATTCTGTTTCTCTCTGATGGCCAAGAGGTAGCTGATGTATGGAGTATCGCCGATACTCTAGGTGAAAGCTTTTGCTAGGTATCTAGCACTTCTGCTTGTTCCTCCACTTTCTTGGCCATCAAGACTCAGGCAGAGCGTTTACCTCTTTCCTTTCAAACTGACTGTCTCTTTGACTATAATTGTCCCTTTACACTGGTGGAACTGAAAATGGCCTTTCATCGGTCTGGCAGTGCATCTGTTGGACCTGATGATATACACTATGACATGCTGTGCTATCTCTCTCCTGCTTCTCTTGATATTCCTCTAATTGTTTTTAACTGGATCTGGCAGGAAAATGTTTTCTAATGCCTGGCACCTGGCTATTGTCTGACCTTTCTGTAAGCCTGGGAAAGATCCCAAGATTCCTTCAAACTACCGTCCAATTTGATGAGCTGTCTCTGTAAGACCTTCGAGAGGATGGTTAATGCTCGTCTTGTTTGGTTCCTCAAATCAAACAATCTCCTCTCATCCACCCAGTGTAGGTTCTAATGACAGCGCTCCACCACAGACCACCTAATTTGACGTGAAACATCAATCGGAGAAGCCTTTCTCAAATGCCAACATCTTGTATCAATATTCTGTGACATTGAGAAGGCTTATGACACAACATGGAGGTATGGTGTTTTGCGAGACCTCCATACATATGGGTTACATTGTCATTTACCGATGTTTGTTAAAAAATTTTTAATGGGCAAGAGATCTTTTCTACAGGAACTTGGGGTCCCTCAAGGCTGTGTTTTGAGTGTCACACTTTTCAGTATAAATGCCATCACTGAACAACTCCCTCTCACTGTTGCAAACGAACTCTATGTTGACAACTTTCACATCTCGTTTCAGTCGTTGAACAAGAGATATATTGAGCGGCAAATACAAACTGCTCTCAATCGTGCACTGAAGTGGACCAAAGCAAATGGCTTTAATTTCTCTCTCTCTAAAACCGTTTGCATGCACTTTTGCTGCCAACGGGGTATTCACCCTGATCCTGAACTGCATATCGGTGAAGTTTTGCTGCAAGTGGTCCCTGAGATTAAGTTCTTGGGGCTTATCTTTCACTGTAAGCTGACCTTTATACCACACTTAAAGCAGCTACGGGTCGAATGCACAAGAGCACTAAACATCCTCCGTGTTCTCTCTACCACCAGTTGGGGAGCGGATCGATGTTCTATGTTAAAGATATATTGTGCTGTTATTTGTACGTTTAGTGTCAGGTATATGTCTGAATGCCTGGTTGATGTTCTGTGTAGTTTTGGTAGCTTTTTGTCCAAGTTTGATGTTCATAGAGGAAAATCAGATGAAAGTCCTTTTTGTTCATGCTGCCTTGGGGGCTGCAAAACTTACTCTGAGTAGATTGAAACAGCAGACAATTAAGACACCTTTTAAGCAACAAACTTTGGATTAAACCAGTTACTTAGTTATTAGCTTTGTAATGTCATTGTGAGAATTCAAACATTTATTTCTGTACAATCTAATAGCATGTAGTTCTGAAACAAACTTTTCAAGAGAACCAGTAGTGAGCTACCGGTATTCTTCAGCCATTGTATTAGGATAATACTTACTGATGAGATTTAATATTAGAACTTGCATAGCTGCTGTAAGCTTGCAAGTAAAGGTAGTTGTAAGTGAAAAACATTTAAGTGTACTAATGTGTGTAATGAACAAAACTTTATTTAGGCTTGTGTCAAGTGATTAGTTTCTATTTATACATTTTTGTTATAAATAGGAAGAAATTATTAGTCTAAGAAGGAAGGTTGAAAGAGCTAAAAAGTTTGAGCTGGCTACAACAGCTGATGAAGTTTTAATGGAAGAAATTAGGGAGTATAAAGTAAGATTTTTTTTTCTTTTCCTTTTAAAATTCTTTATACTCTAGAAATAATTTTCACTTATTTACACAATTTGGTAGATTTGAGTGTGATTGTCTTTGGAGTTATGTTGTTTATATTTTCAATGAAATTAAAAATTACTTCATTGAACATCTTGTTGTCATTTCATTTTGTACAACTTGTATCTTCCAGCTTCAATCTAGCACTTAAAAGCTTATACCAAAGGATGAGTTATGGGTTATGTGATAATACATTATAAACATTGTATAATATTTTTAAAGTTGTTTGTATTATAGTTTAGTTATCATTAATTTTATGTATTAGATATCTAAAAGCACCAGTCATCTTGTAGTTTAAAGCAAACTGAAAAGTTCAATGGAATGATATATAATTAATTATATCAAGATTCGTTTCATTTAGTATTACAGGCCAAGTGTCTGTAGCTGTAATAATACACTAAAATGTAGGATGAATTGTGTCTTCTGTTTGTTATAAGAATGTGCTAGAGACCAAATCACATTTACCGTGTCCAAAAGGCTATTAATGATATCAGATGCAGCATGACTTGTATTACATATTGGTATGTATGTATGTGCATTTTTTTATTGGGCAGAACACATTTTCTGTGCCAGTACATTGGTTGTATTGTCACATACATTGTGACTTGTTGCTTATCAGATGCTAATTGTCAGAACTACATTTTCTATGCTACTACACTGATTATAATGCCAGACATATCAAGACTTTTTGCTAATCAAAGTTGTTGTTGGCCATACCACATTTTCTGTATTAATACACAGTTTGTGTTTGTATAATGCTTAAACGTTTAAATACATATTGACTTGTGTTACTTTATTGGTATGTGTTAAAAACCAGATTACACTTGCTATACTACCATACTACTTGTAGGATCAGCTAAACTTTGATTTCTTACTTAATAGCATATGTTAATAGCCAAATTACAGTTGCTATGCTAATTTACTGCTTTTAAGGTCAAATAAACCTTGACTTGTGTTACTTAGCAATATATGTTAAAAAACAGACTACGATTGTTATTTTAGTTTCTCACTCATGATGTTAAATTGATTTTGAATTGTGTTACAAATTAACATATGTTAGAAGACAGATTACAGTTGTTTTATCAGTTTGTTATTTGTAAGGGTAGAAAGATATTGACTTGTGTTACTTAGCGACACATTTTATAAACCAGAAACATTTGTTATACTGTATTTAGGTTTCATTGTCTGTTAATAATAGAAAATATTTTCGGTTATTTTTGTATTATATATTTATGAACTCTTCATCAGGTGAGGAACATGTTTACATGGGATTCACAACCATTGCTGGTAACCTTAATGTTTAGTGTTTGACATACAGTTCTCAGATTAATTAATTAACATTGACAAGTAACTTCTAGGCCACTTTACTCTATAATTTTAAATAGAACTTGAATTTCTATGAAATTATATTTATTTTTAATTAAATCTTTTCTTTGAAGAAAATATTAAAAGCAGTCACTTCAATAGAAAAATAAATTTGTACTTCTAATTTAAATATTTATTTTAAATCAGATTTGTATTAATATATTTTCACAAACTAAATTATTGAAATTAAGAAGATATATGAGGTAAGATATTAATTAGGATAAAAGCTACAGTAAGTTTTGTGAAATTAAAGGAGATTAAGAAAATGCAATATTTTTTCCAGGAAAATCTGACATGTCCTTCATGTAAAGTTAAGAAAAAGGATGCTGTCTTAAGTAAGTGTTTCCATGTATTCTGTTTTGATTGTCTGAAGACACGGTATGAAACCAGACAGCGGAAGTGTCCCAAGTGTAATGGAGCGTTTGGTGCAAATGATTTTCATCGGCTTTATTTGACGTGAAAGAAAGAATCCACATTTTTTTTGTTCATGGCTCTAGTGCTTCTTAACTGATGTTTAGTATTAATTCATTATCACCATGTTTTAGGAGATACCTGTTTATGCTGAAACCAGCAAGCCCTGATATTATGAATACACATAAACCAGAATGAATATATGATCAGAGTGATTTGTGTATTTGGTCAAATGTTTACAAACTAAAACCTCCAGAGAATCATAAGACATTAACTTGCATTGTACCCCCATTTTTGTGGCATGTAATATTAAATGCCAACATTGCTGGAATCAAGACATCAATTTTTAAAAATTAGAAATCTACTTTTTGTCATCTTTTTTTTAACTAGTATTGGGTTGAGTTAAAGTAAGATCTTGGAGAAAATGTGGTTTTCAGTAGCTGTTTTCCTAATTTAAAACTTAACTGGAAAGAAGGGTTAGTGTGGCAAACATTTATATTACTGAGGAACAAGCACTGTTTCTTCTAACTTATTTGGAACACATCATGAGCTATTGACTTTTATTTTCAATGTATAGATATAATTACATGTTGTCTGTGTTTTTCTTTTGATTTGACTAAAATTTAGTAAAAGTTTAGATTTTTTATTGTGCTCACAGGTATGAATAAGAGAAAGGAAACAAAATGTGTTTTTCGGTAATTGTGTTGTCAATTTGAGTTTTTTCAAACTTTGTTCTTTCAACTGGAAATACAATATATTTACAAGAAATCTGTTGTCAAATTGTATTCTGTTCAAACTTGGTCATTTCCTCATGGCCGGGTAAGCAAAAAAGAAACAAAATGTGCTTGTGAAGAATCCGTTCTCACTTCATATCCTGTTCAGACTTGTTTGTATTCACACATCCAGGTAAGTGACAAAAAGGAAACAGAATGTGCTTACGAGGAATATGTTGTAAACTTGTATCTTTTCAGACTTGGTCATTTCCACATGTCCAGGAAAGAAAAAAAGGAAACAAAATGTGCTCACAAGGAATCTGTTGTCACCTGTGTTCTGTTCAGACTTGATCATTTTTACATGTCTGAGCAACAAAAAATGAAATAAAATATGCTTACAAGGGACCTGTTGTAAATTTGTATTCAGTTGAGACTCATTAATTTCCAGTTGTCCAGATAAGAAAAAAGGAAACAGAATATACTAACAAGGAATTTATTGTAAAGCTATATTCTGTTTGTACTGCAACATTTGACTTGTCCAAGCACAAAAGAAAGAAACTATGTGCTTGCATGAAATCTGTTGTCAACTCCTATTTTATTAGTATGTTTGTTCAAAATTAAAAAGAAAATATCTAGGCATCAACAAGTAGACATTCTATAAATTTGTTGGTTCATGCAGTTTTGGAAAATAACTTATTCCAAATATGTTTTATATTTAATAAGCTTTGTTTTTTCCCATAATAAGTATTGACCAGTGAAGCCAGGTGGTATTTACTTGTTGCAGTGGCAGTTTTGAGTAACGTCTTTAAGTTAGCTTTATGTGGGATATATTTTAATCAGTAAAATTACTGTAATGAAACACATTGTGTTTCCTTGAAAGCTGTTAGTATTTTTTTTATAATAACAATGTCTGTATATACAGAATCTCTTCAAAAATATCAGTTATATTATCTTTATTTCACCACAAAAATTAATTTCTTTTGGTTTACAACACTGAAACATATATCTTGATAAGAAACACCATTATAGAAATGAAGATACAGATAAATGTATTGCAGTAGTTAATCAACTATATTCCAACTTGTGCTTGTGACACTCAAAAAAGGACATTTAAAGAAAAGTTTAACCCTTTCGGCACTGAATAACAACTTTTAATGTTTGGCATGGCACTGAATATATATATGTTTGATACTTCAACTAATTACGGTATCAGTACTAAAAGCATGATATCTTGGCAATAACTCAACAAAAGTCCCTGAAATATTCAGTGATTGTACCCAATACTATATATGTTAAATTCAATACATAAGAATAACGAGAATAAAGGAAGGTCGTCTGCCACGCTGAGCCTTCAAGTTAACTGAGGTCGCCAACTGTGTCGAAATGGTTAAATCAGTCTAAAATATAGTTTCAGTCGGCTTGTCTACTGAACTTAATACTTGAAAAGCTTAGAGGATACAAAAAAGTTGTAATTTTAAGAACATTAAAAAAAATACTCTGATGAATTACAAAAGCCTATATATACATATATACACATATTTTATTTTCATAACCAGAATATCAAATACTAAATAATGAGATGGAATGTGATTGTCTAACATGTTAATATTTAATACTTAAGTGTATATTTAGAACAATAAAAATAAACAGAAATCATTGCCCATCTTTGTAGAATAGTGTTCATTTAGCAGAAAAGAGCTTGTATTAGTCAATATTATTATGTTTTTACAAAATATCTGAACAAAATAATTAATGAAAGAAAAAAAAATTTTAATGAAAAATAAACATTTAAACCTTAAAATGCAGAAGTCTGTGAAGTTTTTCATGCATTTCAAAATAATACATAGGACATACTTAAGACAGTTTTTACCAACTTGAGTTGTAGAATGGAGCCAGTATTTAGCTCCAACCTTTATGGTAGTGTAATCCTGCATATAAACAACCCTGTTCAAGACTTAAATGCTTACAAGAACCTTATGATGTCAGATCAGAAATGTTGTTCTGTTAAAGCAGCTGTGTATTATGTAAACTTATGGTGATAAGCTGTTAGTCATAGCCATGGTTAGCAATCTGTACTGTTACCTAAGTCTGATTAGTGATTAACTAGTAGTAAGTTGTTTACATTACTCTTAGATATTATTTACTGTTAAGCTTATACTGTAAGCTTTGGCTTCTAATCTGTTACCATCTTCAGGAAAGTCCTGGGAAGAATAACTATATGTGGATGCAAGAGATGGGATAAGCAAAGATGAGAGTCCAGTTGAGTGGACAGCACATCTTCCCCTGAAGACTGCAGCAGATAAGCAGTCAAAATGTAGGAATAAGGTAATTTATCTTTTACCAATAATAACAATAAAAAGGAGTAATTGGAGAGACCATATATTAATTCCCTGTTCCTTCCTTTAGAGACTGCATGATAATGTAAAATTTCACTTTCAAAAACTTGGAAAATCCTTCTCAAATCCAGAATTATATATTGTCCAGGTCATATTTTGTTGTATGATGAGGAGTCTCCACTCTTTAATGTGCCTATGAAATTGATACAAATCCAATTACCTTTACAGAGTCATTAACCAAAAACAGTGAAAGTGCCACATCTCATTATTTTAAAATATGCTCCAAAATGATCCAGAATCTGGATTTGGATGTAGACAATATCTGAGGAGAACTGTCCTATACTGACTTCCCATCTTGTGTAAATGTTTTAGGTATATTGGTCTATTAATTTTTGAGATATGTGCAGAAACACAGACATGCAGCCCTGATTGCAATACCCTCAAAGGGTGAGGGTAATTAATAAATAGACTTAAATGATTGTGTAGGCTAATGGTTCCCAACCTTTTTCCAACTTTGAAGACCAGCTAGTTCTAGTCTCAAAACTTCTTAGACCACTTTGTAAAATATCATCTTTTTAAAGTACTTTTATATTGCATTGTACAATAATATATTTCAGTTGCTACACTTTTAAACACTTACCTTCAACTCCTTTGTGAGCTGTCATAGATTCGTTGACTCTTAGTTCATAATTATTGATGTAATGATAATGATCCATGTTTATTAGGGTGCGTCAGCGGATAAAGGATAGAAATTAAAATGTCCCAATTTTTTTGCTCAGTTGTGCCACTGCATGAGAAAAGAACATAGACAAAGTTTCATTTCAAGCGCCAAGTATTTAGGGGTCGCGCATCCCTCGCAAAGTTCACTATTTTACTTAAATTTACCCTACATTACATTGTTAATGGTAATTAAAGTATTTAAAGAAATTATTTAATATTTATTGATTATATAATTAGCAAAAACATAAAAACTTGAAAGAAAAATTTATTTCATTGAAGTTTTATCTTGCCTGCCCCCTTCGCATTATGTTCGCCGATGTTCTTCTGCCACCTGAATCATGTACTGAAATTGATCTTCGTTCATGGTAGCGGCCCTTTGCCGTAAACTGTTGAATTAAAGCTACTCCTCTTTCAGCTGCGTCATTTGTCACAAAAAGTTTCTTTACTCTGTCCTTTCCTTGTTTGTACTCTTCGGAGGCGCTCCACTCTTTCGGTGGTAATGATAAAAATGCGCTACTAATATCCAGATGGTAGAAAATTGTCTTCGTTGCCGAGGTAAAAAAATCTTGGAAGTTTTCTGGAAACAGCATTGCTTGCAGCATCAACTGTTAAACGTGGAGTTGGCCTAGGAGATCCTTTCACGGTATTCATATTTGAGACCATCTTGAGTTTGTCGCTATTCGTTACACCGTCATCAAAGAGCGCAAGCCCAACTGCAACCTCAGATAAATACCATAAATGCCGATTCATTGCCTTTGTACCAACTTCCTTAATCATATGATTTTCATGTAATGCAAGTTCCTTGAGTAGTGTAAGGTCCCTTCGAGCTGCCACTGAAGCATCCTTAGCTGTAAACCATGAGAGCAAGTAATGTTTAGTTATAAAAACACACAAATCGCCAAGTTTGCTGCAGAAATGTGCGTCAAATGAAACACGAGATGAAGCAGGCCGTGGTTGCAGTCTACCAAACTCCTCTTGCAACATCCAAATTTTTAGAAAATATATTGCTCGAGCCACCCATCGTGCACGATGTACAGCACCAGAAGTACGGAAAGAAACTGAAGAACGTCCGTGTGGAAGAGATCCAAGAAAAATGACAGCTAATTCCAAGAGCTCTTTATAATCGTCCCGTGGTTGATGAGATTGAAGGAGATTCTGACAAAATTGAATAATATCATCCTTCCAAGGCTGTATTCGGAGTGGCATTACTTCTACTGCTGTTATGTACTTAGTTTTATTAATTTTAGGCCAACAATCTCTAAAGTTTAAAAACAAAGTAATATCTGGACTTTGTGATGTCTCTATCACGAGAGTAGAGAATACAGCACTCAGAAGAATCTCCAAAATGTGATGTCTACAGGCGAGGTGCAAGAGCTCAAGTTCAAGTAACATTTCAATCCTCAGACAGACGCCAGATTTTGATCCTGTATTGGTCGCCGTGGTGTCAAAGCAAAGCGATTTAATTCCGTCTTTTACATTCCATTCTACTAAAACTGATCCGATCTCAGAAGCTACTGAATTTGCATTCCCACTATCAATCTTGGGCACTGAAAGAATCTTCTTATGTCCAATATGAGCTGCAAAAGGAAGTAAAATTTGCGCGGCTTTTCGGTCACTGATCTAGGTTCTGTCTAAAGCCGAAGCTAGCCTTTTACTAATGCCAACTTTTCGTTTGGTTCCGGAAGCACGTTGTTATTTTGTGCGCATTGCGCAACCCCTAAATATTAATGTATTGGATTGATTTTTACGCTAGCATATTTTTTCATTGAATGGAACCAAATTATAAGCGAGCCACAAAGGTGTCACAACCTTTTGTTTTTTGACGCACCCTAATGTTTATTGAATGTAACGAAAACACTTTTCAGGAAAACATAATTAAACAAAAACTTAGGTCACTTGTAATTTTACGTGGAAAGTAGTGTTTGTAAAGTGTAATTATTATAGAAATAGACAAATTTTGATGTTGTGTTTTCATGGTAATCAGTTTAAAAAACTACACCTAAGCTATAGCACTTGGGTATTTGGTAGTCTTTAAAAAAACACTTAAGTATGGTTAGTTATTAACACTTCTGACAAATGAATATGGGGAGCATAATTTGTGAATGCCTCTTTTAACTATTTCAGATGACAATAAATAATGTGTGTTTAATGAGTAGAAAAAGTAATGGGTAATTTTAATCATTTGTGTGTGTGTGTATTGTACTGGACCTTTATGTACCCAAATGTGGGTACAATTTTTACCAATGTTAATAATCACGTTTTTGAGCAATTTATAAATTCAAGTTCAATTCTTTCTATCTGAGTCAGTATTTTAAACAGTTATATGAGAAGTATCACAACTACCTTTTGTTTTGGTGCAGATATTCACCTGATTAATTATTTATGTACCTCACATTTGCAGTGTTTCACAGTTGCTTTGTTAACCAGGGTAACATCATTTTTACATTATAGACTCATTGTATATTAGAGTCCCAAGTCTTTGATCAGTTTGCTGATTGTGTTTGACACAGTAATGTACTGTCTCTGAGTCAACGTTCATGGCATAAGTCATCAAAAGATTATTCTGCCTTGAAGACTTGAATAATCAATCAGCATGACCTATTTTAGGAGTGATAATTTAGATAAGCAATTACCAGGAACTTTTTTTTTTCTTAGAGTTATGACTCGGGTAACCAATCATTATGAGCTTTTTATAAAGTGATTTATATACCGATCACCAGGACCTCTTTCTGAATAAGACTTGAATAACCAGTTTCCAGGAACTTTTTTTTTTTTTTTCCTGAAGTAATATTTTGACTTATAATCATCAGGAGCTCTTTCTGGAGTAATGATTGGATGTAACAGTGTCATAGTATACTCTTCATTAGTTAGTTGCTATTTTGTTATTGTGAAGTGTCAAATAAAGCACATAGGGTGCTTAAAACATGGAGGTAAGGTATACTGAATATGTGAATCAGTCCACAAGTGGCTACCCTTATTTTTGACCGTTTAGCAGCCAGAAAACTCTGAAGATAGAAAATACACTTCTTCGTTTGTTTCAGTTGATGTTATTGAATATTTATGAATGACATTTATAGCATCTTATTATTCTGAAACTACCTTGCTTTAATACCACTGAATTTTGTTTTCATGTAGCGCTTTTATTTTTTCATGTAACTTTAACCCTCTTTATTGATATGTTATGCGAAAAATGCTGTCGTATACTGTTGTTAAGCAAGGGCATGGGTAATTTCAATTGAAATCTGGCATATTTTTGTTATATTATGAATGTGCACAATGTTTAAATAACAGTAATACTTACAATTCTTATACATATAGTATCCAACAGAAGTTCTCAAGGAAGAGTCGTAAAGTAGTTGGACTGCCAGCAATTGTGAATTAAGTTTGTATAATGTTGAAGGAATCAAATACTTTATTGTATTTGTTTGGGTGAAATTGTTAAAAAAATAACTCGTTTCTTTTTATTATTAATGTAAAGATTCATATTGTGGTTAATTTAAAGAGATATGTAATACTATTGTCAAAATATTGAAGCATATAAAACTGTGTAGCCTCTTCATAATCCTCCTTTCTACAATTGAGTTAACATATGAATGTTTTAAGAAGGAAAGTTTCAATTTTTACATTGATCTTTTAAGTATGCATGAACAGTGGAGGTGTTACTACTACTCGACATTTAACAGCAAGTACGTTTCATTCCTTCTAGTAGTGCTGCTCCATCTGTTGCTAGTTACAAGAAAATACTTGAACTTTATAACTCAGAATTTTTTCTCTGGTTCTGTAAAACTAACAAAGCACTAGCTGTGTAACATATGATATATAAATAAGGAAACATAAGTCAAATTACATGCAGTGGAGAAACATATACATTTGCCATAATTCTAACCACATAGACAAGAATTCGCTTGTCACATACCTGGTACTAAATAAACCGGAATTCACTTGTTACATCACTGTTATTAGTTTTTATAAATAAAAATTGTGCCGGTACTCATATATTCAAGAAATTAAAGGATGAAACATATTATAGTTGTATAGAAACTTTCGAATTTTCATCATGTTCGTATCTGATACACTATCCCTCAGTTCCTTACTTTTAGTGTCTCGGGCCGAATGACATTTTCGGAACAACCAAAACATATGAACATTGCTATGTTTTTTCCCTTGTTGAATCATGCTACGCTTCTTCGAAATACTGCATTTCATTGTTTTTCCAAACAGCTAAAAGTGAACGAAATAGAAGATGCCAGTCATTTTTCTTTTCTTTTCGGTCAAAGCATGAAGGAGCCATCCAAAAGTTTAATTAGCAAATGTACCGAAACGGTAGTTCACATCAACGAATCTCTGGCAGGGATGATAATAAAATTCATCAACGAATACCTTCGTTCACACTCATTGGAGAAATGGAAATAATATTCTGTAGCGTGTTTCAAATGATGCAATATTTACAGAACGTTTTTTCGATCAAATAATGACGAAATCCACGAATCACATATTTCATTTTGCTACATTCTTACTGATAATTTTCTGACTTTCATTTCACCTAGTGTTGCATGAGCATCATCGTTTTCAGGACAATGTTTTTAATCAAACTCGCATGTATGCTGTGCTATATCGCTATCAAGCAAGCTATTCTCGATCGATTTTTTCCAAAGTTTGGTTAAAAAAAAAACATTTTCGGATTAATCGGAAGATCCTTGCGCAATCTTTGTTGTGAAGTGAAACTCCCCAGAAGTAAAGAGTTGCTGTGGAATTTTTATAATACGGGCATGGAATCATTCGTCTTCAAAATTTTGTGCAGGAGATTTTTTCTTTTCATCTGTTTTGCGCAAGTAAGTCTATATTGCGCTCTTTTAACTCCAAAGTGAACTCATAATATTTAAAGAGCGTCACATATCAATCCTAGATCCGGTAGAAATTCTGTGCTTACGATTTTTCGTAGAAAGCCCTTATTTTGTTTGTTTTGTTTTCAATTGTGCACAAAGCTGCAGGAAGGCTCTGTGCTGGCCTTCTCTAATTTAGCAGTGTAAGATTAGAAAGAAGGCAGCTAGTTATCACCACTTACCACCAACTCATGGGCTACTCTTTTGCCAACTGATAGTGGGATCAATCGTAAACATAATAACGCCAGTCTAAGAACTCGTATGGACATTGCTATGTTTTTTCCCTTGTTCAGTCATGGTTCTTCGAAATATTGCATTAACATTTTCATGGTTTCCCAAGCAGCTAAAATTGAACGAAATAGAAGATGCCACCTATCGAGTGCTTAAAATTCATCCAATTTTTAAAATTTGAATACCCAACAAGTTCGCGCACAATTTCCGTTCTATGCTCTTTTTAGGCGATGCGTGATACAAAACATAAAGTTTATCAATAAACACTTTAAATATGTTGGTTCCTAAGACTTCTATTACAGTGCCACCGACCAACCGTTCTTGTCTATGATTAGCATAGTGCTACACAATTACCGAAGGAAGTTTGTCTTTCATCAGTTTCTTAACTCCACTTTTACTCCCTAACATCATGGCTACACTATCACATGCCACACAAAGTAAATAACTTTTGAAGTAGTCTTTATTCATTCTGTAAGACTGAAAACAAATTAAATCTAAAAATAAATTTACTGGCAAGTTTCTTCAATTATCCGGAATACAGATTCGAACGTACACTATTGAGGTAGATTTTTTTTTTTTACTCGGAGAAATTGATACGTCAATTATTAATAAAATTCAACTTTTCTATTTAGTAACTATTATTTAGTTTGTTTTTACATTTGTCACTTATGTGATTCACGATGTAAATCTATTTCAAATTCAAAATTATGATTGGGTTTCTTTCACAACCTTATATGCTGCGTTAAATATTATTGCGATAATCACTTTTTCGCAATATAATGCTTTCAAACATTCATGGCCAGGTGGTTAGGGCGATCTACTCGTGATCTAAGGGTTGCAGGTTCGGATCTCTGTCGCATCAAACATACTCAACCTTTCAGTCGTCTGGGTGTTATAACGTTACAACAAGGTCAACAAGTGTGGTGTAGATTTATTGTGTTCACATTTACCGTATTAAATGCTATTTTTTCCCTTTTTTTTTTCGAAGCTCTACTCAAATAAGTGGTTGAATCCAACAACGAAAAATGCATATTTTTTCTTCATGTTCATTGGCCTTAAGATTTTAGCCAGCAGTGTATATATATATATATGCACGTGTATATTTTATTGGAAATAAAATTTGATTCTGATAATGTTTATTTATAAGATAGTATTTCGATACATTAGCAATGAAAAGACGAAGAATGGAAGTCAAAAAATTAAAAACACAAACGAGTATTTTTATTAAAAGTATAGACAACTGTGCACGAAAAAATTTGATGATTTTGTAATAAAACATTTAAGAGGCATAGCATCCAAGTAGTTTCAAATGCTATGTACGGACTGTATCTCAGGACGGCTGCTATGGGTATTAACAATTTTATCTTTGTTAACCGGAAGATGACCTAAGAAGTTCGAAACCTCGTTCTCTGCTTTATTTTGGTAAAAATGTTAATACCCATACCAACCCTTCTGAGATATATTTTTACTTTTAGTCCGTTTTTTGTCATCAAGATATACGAACTTCTATAACAGGTTAAGATATTGTCAATGTCACTATTTCGCATGTTTGCGTGGTGACGGTTAAGCATACCTTTAGCATTTGGTGTGTGTGTGTGTGTACTGGATGTGATGCGATACAAATATTTCAGGACGATGCACAAAGTTGTTATGTTTTTCAAAGATATATCAAATTGCAATCCATCTTCATACAGACCTTGTGATATTCTCATCACGTAAAGGAAAATAATTTCGTACAGATTTGACTTGCATTCTTTCTATCTGTCCAGCCATCTGCGTATTTTTTAGAAACACCTAGATGTATGACCAAATCTCTGAATTTCTTTTTATTATTCATATTTCGATTAATATTAAATATATTCAAAATAAATATTGTGTAATTAAGCACTGTCTATTTATGTTAGTTAAATTCATTTTAAAAGTTATTACAATTCATTATATAAATTACTCGGATGGCAAAAACAGCTTAACTTATTTTTCAACTTTGTAGCGTCACAGCAGAATGGCCTATTTTAGTTTATTTAGCATCAAAGCAGCTTCAAATATTTCGACTCATATGACATCAGAGCAGGTTGACATATTTCTATCGATGTGATTTAAGTGAAAACACTTTACACAGTCCTATTTACTGCTGCTTAATCTATTTTATGGATAAAATATTGTGTTCCAAGAACATCAAATGTCTTTTGTAGAGCTGTAGCTAGATATTGAAATTCAACCATTAAATCAATTCTGTTATCATTTTACTTATTGATTATTTTTGTTTACATCTTTCTGATCATTTGTTATTCCTACATAGAACACAATGACAGGGACTTCTATCAGATGAAAGAAGTGCCTTGCTAGTTGAATATTTGAAGATAAGGCAATCATTGCTGCACGTTCCTGGTAGTCTTGGAGCAACTTTTGGCTCTTCTACCAGTTCTATAACGCTTTTCGCGGCACCGTTTAAACCAGTTTTCCTACACTAAAGTAAGGTTTACCGTATCATTTACCAAATTACTAGGAATATCAAGACTGATAGTTGAGTTCTGCATTTGACTACTAACCAGCCTTATTTGTACAAGCATGTTCTACTAAACTAATAAAGGAATTAGAAAGGTGTATGATGCTAGTGCATCTGCTTATGATCAGCTTGAAAATAAGCTGCCCCATGTGTTGTAGTTTCCTTCAGTTTCATTTATGCCCTAATGTATCTCTTACTTGGTATTCTTTTGTTCTTCTTGTTCTTTTAAAATTTCAATTTTTACATTGCATCTAGTGTTGGTTTGCTTTTAGTTAAGCACAGCGCTACACAAATGGCTATCTGTGGTTTGCCCATCATGGGTATCGAAACTAGGTTTCTAGTGTTGTAAGCCTGTAGATATCACGCTGTACCACTTGGAAGCATCTAGAGTTGGAAAATAATATTTAGAATGAAATTAATATGGGATTTCAAACATCCCATTGACTTGTTGATGCCATAAAAGTAGCATGCATTTATGTATCGACGACCATTCAATACTTGGTCAAACAAAGCACCCAGACATCATAAACAACCAACAGACAACTTCCAACGCAAAACTACAAAAATACCGCCCAGTCCAGATCAAAGCAGAAGAAACACGAAGACAGATACAGATAACTCGACCGAGAAGACGTCAACTCCCTCTGTTAGCAACAGGCCAAGTTTCAGTAGTTCAAGAAAGAAAAAGGACAGATCATGCCAGACTTCAATCCCAGTTCCACAGAATTCAACAACCAGCCAGATTCAAACCATTACCAAGATAACCATCGACGCGACAGTTCAAACAGAAAAACAAACTACCTCCACGCAGAAAACTCAAATCAAAATCACAAGAAGAAACAAACCATCACAGACCAGCGAAGAACAGCCAGTTGTTCCACCACTTAGACCACGTTTTTCACTTGCACCAATGGGCTTCAAGTGTGAAAACAAGTTCATGACGAAGATACTACCTGATCTACAAGACCGCAGCTAACAGTTTCCATGTATACCACCATCACATTCCACCAGTTTTTCTTTTCATTTTTTTTTTCATTTTTACTTTCTATATTTTTTCCTTTTCTCTTCGTTTTGCTTTTTTCTTTTTATTCCTATTTTTCTTCCCAACTACTTCCGAGCACGGTCTGTGTAGATTTTTCGGCGCCCAGGCCGTGAAAGTGGGTTTTCTCGGGGTGCTCCCGTTTCCCCCACAGCAAAATCTCTGGCTTAGGACCTGTAGGTCTCAGCCACATACTCACTTGATCCTGAAAAGAGCCACAGTTTATCCAGTTATAGTTAATTTTAAATTAACTCGCCAGCCGCCAGAGTACTCCGTCCATGGCCAAGGTCTGGCTTACTTCACTTATGCTGCTCTCGTCCAGTTCTCCCGTCTTTCTTATTACTTACAAATACCCCATTCCACCTAAAAAATATCAAAACGAAAGTAAAGGAAAAAAACCCCGTGGAAATTTTAACAATTTCTCATGTGTGGGGACGCAGAGGAACTACAACGTTCCTGAACACCCCAGTTGGAGAGAGAAATCTTCTGATCTCTCTCTCTCTCTCTCTCTCTCTGAACTAAACCCCTTCCACATTAGTTTGCGTTTGTTACACACAGTGTTACTAGATGACGTGTTGCCAGGCTGCCTTGACAGGTGGCCATGACGTCTGTTCCATGAAGTAGAGTCAAATCAAATTTTATAAATATGACTATGATTAATATAGCCGGTATAAAACATTAATTCATTAGATTATACATTTCCTAACCATTTATATGAAAAAAATAAAACGTAACACTAATTTATCAGTTCTTTAAATCGTCCTGAAAGAATGGTATCATGAATTAATTAAAGCTCACTGCTCGCCTTCCGCTTGTACAGCGGTTTGTTTGTTTTTTGAATTTCGCACAAACTTACTCGAGGCCTATCTGTGCTAGCCGTCCCTAATTTAGCAGTATAAGACTAGAGGGAAGGCAGCTAGTCATCACCACCCACCGCCAACTCTTGGGCTACTCTTTTGCCAACGAATAGTGGGATTGACTGTCATATTATAACGCCCCCACGGCTAAGAGGGCGAGCATGTTTGGCGCGACGGGGATGCGAACCCGCGACCCTCAGATTACGAGTCGCACGCCTTAACACGTTTGGCCATGCCAGGTCTTGGCTGGGAGGTTATCGGAGACTTCAAAACAGTGTCATTCCTGATGGTTTTCCAAGGAAGCTTTACCAAGTTTCCCTGTTATCTTTGCCTTTGGGACAGCAGCACACTACAACAGGATTCACGGGCCACAACGGAGCGAGTTCCGAGTGGGGAGGTACAATGTCAAGTGTAAGCCACTAGTGGACCTCCAGAAGGTGTTGTTTCCCCATCATTACACATAAAATTAGGCCTTATGAAACAATTCGTCACAGCTATTGATAAAGAGTCTGCAGCCTTTAAGTACCTTCGAGACTTCTTCCCTAAGCTGTCTGAGGCAAAGCTGGTGTCTTCGTTGAACCACAAAAAAAGAAGATCCTGGAATGCACAGAATTCCCCAAGAGGCTGAGTAGGAAGAAAAAAAAACTTGGGGCAGCTTTGTCGCAGTGGTTCAAGGCTTCTTGGACAATCACAGGGCTGAAAATTAAGTGGAACTGTTTAAGGCTCTGGTGAAAAACTACGCAATATCCTTGACGCTCAACTTGGCAAATTCAAGGAGAACATGGGAGTATACTCAGAGGAGCAAGGCGAGCGTTTCCACCAAGATATATTGGTCTTTGAACACCGCTACAAAGAAGCGTATAACAAAAACATGATGGGAGATTATATTTTGGGGCTGATACATAAAAGTGATTTACATTACAGTCACAAATCTCGAAAAACTACTCGTTTCTAAACATTTTTGTTCATTTTTGTATTACTTTAATACAATTACATGTAAATCTAGATTCATATGTTGTTTTATTCAAATCTTATATGCAAATTTGCCCGTTTTTACATAGAAAATAGGTTAATTTCTAAATTTCATTATCCAGGACACAAGGCAAAGTTTGAAGGGAATAATGGCCATTTTCCGTACTTTTACAACATGAGCAATAAAGAAATAACACATACTATCCAGGAACAAAATTAGTGTTACATAGTGTAATACGTATGTACTGCTAGTTAAAGCGAAATAATAAGTGTGCTAGAGGACATTATCTGTAAAAAGTTATGAACAGTTTAGAAATTTTTAGAAAACTAAGTTTGGAGGTACGTTTGCCAGTGCCTAATAACATGCATTAGACAGTCTCAAAGTTATATGCAATTTTAATCTTCAATAAAATGTTCTATAGAAAATAGATTGATGCATGCGTACGCTTATGTTTCTCTCATAGCAAATCCAAATCGAACCCCTGATTTTAGCGCTGTAAATCCGAAGACTTACCGATGTCCCAGCGGGGGACAATGGATTAATAAACAAAAGGTCATTTATTTATCATTTTTAGTTCTAGCAAAATGAATTAGTTTATATGTTAAAATATGCAAAATAATGGTTTTAATATAAATAAAACTACGCATTGATGATGTAATAGTCCCCTGCTGGGACAGCGGTAAGTCTATTGATTAACAAAGCTAAAATTAGGAGTTCGATTCACCTCGGTGGACATAGTAGAAAGCCCGATGCGGCTTTGCTATAAGAAACACATACATATAAATGATGTAGTAACATGTTGAAGTATAGTAACACTGTCACAGTATGTTTGTTAAAATACTATGAACAGTCGTCAACATAATGGTTTTAATATAATTAAATATAGACATTGAGCACATACCAATGTGCTCTTTCACATCTTTGAGACGGCCAATCATCGCATGTGTCTTAAATGGAGCTTTAAATGCTTTTATTCTTAACAAAAAGAATGTTATCTTGGTATTATATGAACAATGTTTTAATTTTTGCAATTTAATTAAGAAGAGCGTGTAATGGAGCAGACCTTGTGTTCATTGATGAAGAAAGAAATTCTATTCTATTCTATTTAACATATATTTTCATTATATTTACTGCTTTTAAAACTCTGGATTGCTCTTTCTACTGATCACTTGCATCAGAGATTGGTGGCCTTGTGGTTAGGGCGCTTACTTCACAACATGTGGTCGTGGATTCCATTCACGTTACTGACCGTTGTACATTTCTCTTTATTGGCTACAAATTTTCCTTTCTTACAATGTTCTATGAATATCTTGGAGCATGGTTTTTTTAAGTGGTGTTTAAAACATCTGCTGTGGTAGACTGCACAATGTTTGACACTTTTCAGTTATAATTCAAGGATATTGTAAAAAATTGCTGTAGTAGATCACATAATATTTAAGACAGTTTCTGAGATAGTCTGTAAAAAACTCGAAACAACTGCACGAAATTAATAATATTTTTACACGAGTTGACAGATTAATTCTATATATGTTGTCGCAGAATAAAACTGGGAATGTTTGAGACAATTGCCGAGATTGTTTGTGCAATATTTGCGCTAGTTATTGTAAGATCTATGAGACCTTTTACCTGTAGATGTTTACAGTATTTGTTGAAATTTACATGTACATTTTAGGTGTATTGACAGAACAAACTGCAGCTCTCCCTTATGGACCAGCTTTGTGTAGGGACCAGGTTGCTGTCGGTGTGTAAAAACTGACTATCATCTCAAACATGGAATTTTGCAAATCTTTCAAAGTCACTTTTGTCTCCCTAGTGACATCTCCAACCAGTTTCCTGCTTGCCCGGCTGTTTATTTTGGAAGGACGGTATGAAGAAATAATCGGTGACTGAAATTTTCTTATAACCTTTTCCTGATCTGATTTTTTCTTTAATCACTTTATCCCTGACTTGTTTGAGAAGCTCGCTGGCCTTCAGAGTTAGTTTGGCGTATCACAATGCAAGTTGTGGCTGGAAGAAATGCATTTACTCTGAAGTTAAGTCAAACCACTTTTATTACACACAAACAGAGACAGTTACACTAATTTTGTGACCTTTCAAACTAATCTTTTGCACCTGAACTGATTTAGGATTGCCATTATAAAGGGCGGGGGGTAAATACTTATGCAATTGAGAATATTATAATTTTTCTTTTAAAATCTAACTTACATTCATAATATCAGCAGTTTTTTTCAGATTTCTAAGCCTGGGGTAAATTGTTTAGATTCCAAATATAAATCGCCATTTGAAAATTTCGTGATTGCAAACTCAGACGACAACAAAATGTGGAAACTTTGCGGGATGGATGAATATTTTTCCAAGGCACTGTATATATATATATATATATATATATATATATATATGATTTGAAGAATATATAACATGAATGCTACAAATCAAAGACGTTATTAAATATTTGCTATGTAGCTAGATAAAACAATTGCATAGTTTGTTTTAGAGAAGGAATTCGACGTTTTCTTCATGATTTATGTCAGAAAGGCATTCTTTTCTTTCTGTATTTCTGCCAAAGAGGGCCCTGCATGGCCAAGCGTGTTAAGACGTGCGACTCGTAATCTGAGGGTCGCGGGTTCACGCCCGAGTCGCGCCAAACATGCTCGCCCTCCCAGCCGTGGGGGCGTTATAATGTGGCGGTCAATCCCACTTTTCGTTGGTAAAAGAGTAGCCCAAGAGTTGGCGGTGGGTGGTGATGACTAGCTGCCTTCCTTCTAGTCTTACACTGCTAAATTAGGGACGGCTAGCACAGATAGCCCTTGAGTAGCTTTGTGCGAAATTCCAAAACAAACAAACAAACGTTTACCTGAAGATGACGTAAGGAGATTGAAACTTTAAGTGGGTTTCTCATAATTACGATTAGCTTGAGAATGGCAGAAGTTGGAGCTCATATAATAATTTTTGTTGGTGAACAACCATCCATATTTGAATTATTAGCTCAAGACAGTTTTGCAAGAGGACTAAGAACCGCAGCAAAATATTTTATTCGTGTAAGGTATTTTTCTTAGTTTTTTATTTTTTGTTATTGTTGATTTTAACCTTAAAATACATTTGATCGATAAATGGAATACACATTCTTAAAGGAACTTTAGGTAATATAATGTAAACAGTAGATATGTGCGTGGTTTAGTATATTCTTGATGTTAAATTTAATAACTTGATAAGAAATCCAAATAAAACTGAAAGAGTTCAGAGGCAGCAAACTAATTTTTTTAGAAAAATCAACCGACTTATCTGTTCCCAGCAATAAAATCATTTTTAAGAAAATTTATTCAAAATTAGTTTTCATAACATTTTAATTTTGATCTAAACCTCTGATTTTTCAAAACAAAACTTTGGTTAAGTTACAACATCGTTTGCAATTGGAACACTGACAATTAATCTTTAGGTGAATTGCTGTCTGGAAGCCTTTTGCAATAATTGATCAAGAATTGGTCTTTTACACAACCATCAATAATTTAGGCATATGTTAGAGAACACCATTTTCCTTTACCTCTTTTGCATCTGTAACTAAATTACCACATTTGTCTGGAATAGTAGTTATTTCATTGAATGATTTCAAACTTTCTAACACTAACTTCAGAAGTTTCTGAATTAAGCCATTTGCTCTTGGATGACTGAAGCTGTTAAACCAAAAAAAACAAACAAACCATAAATTAAGGTGTGCATTACCTGTTCAACATAAACAACATTGTTAGCTTAGCAACAATATTGTAATAGTTTTGTTGCAAAGCTATAATGTACAGTGTTGAGTATTACTAAAAAGAGCATGACATGAAGACAGAAACTAAATTAAAATTCCAAATTTATCTTTATGTTACTAAAGAAACTTGTTTTTGGGTAAGCTGGTGGAAATTTTGCCCCTCCATATTACTTCTTGGGATCACAGAAATCATCAGTCAAAAATTCTGGTGGTAATTGGTCAAATAGTATGCAAGGAGTTAGCAGACATACAAATATACAATTTTGCTTTTATATATATATATTTTAAGAAGTATTTGCTGTAACCTTTTTCTAATATCTGTTTCTCACAATTCCATTTCAGATTCCTAACATTTTTTTTACTTGTTTTCAAGTACATTTGGCCTATAAATTTTCCATTTTAGCAGTTTGTTTGAATTTTAAAAAATAATAATGTTTTCCTTAATTTTTGATTTCATATCCTTTCTAAAGCATTTGAGCTTACATTTTAATTTTCTTTTTTCTTCTTTCACATCATAACTGTATTTTATATTTGTAGTAATTTCTTATTAAATGTTCCCTGGTTCAGACTTTAACATCCACAATAGCCTGTTCTAATTTATTTGAGATAATTCCTTTCTTAAAGCTGGTCTGGTGGTTAGGGCATTTGACTCGGTCTTTAGATTGGAAGACTGAATCCTATTGTTAAACAGTGTCATAGCATAAGAGTTAACTACTTTCAGGTTTAAATTAAAATATCATTAACTATGATCTTAGCACAAAAAAAAACCTCTCAAAACTAATTAACCTTCTCTCTGAGTCTTTCCATGGTCAGAGGTCAATGGGCATGCCATCATATTTGTAGGTTTACGTTCATAGTGCTAATGATCTATTTTATGAATATATGCCAATAAGTTTAGTATCACATTATAAATTTTAATTCAGAATACATACTTCTTAATGTAGAACTGATATTACAACAAAATTCTTAAATATCAAATTAGATGTTTATGATGTCCAAATACTAAGTCTATAATTTCTTATGAACTAGAAATACAAATTGATGATACTGTCAATCTAAAATATAAAATAAAAACTTCCAATCTTTTCTATTTTCTGAGGTAACACTACATTTAGCAAATGAAACCGTGGGTTACTTTCTTGCATCTACTTCTGTGTCATGTGAATACTAGTTGTGATTTTCATAGCCTCTAGAAGGTGGGAATTTCCCAAGAATATTTATTTGTCTTGAATCTCAAAAGGAAAAGGTAAGTGAAAATGTCTGAAAAACAATATTTTTTTTAGACCCAAATACAGTTTAGTTACTAAGCCTGATAAATTACAGTGAAATTCTGCAATATATTAAACCTATGAATGTAATTTTTTTGGGAAAACTACTAACATTGTGTAATTTGAAGCACTGCAGTGGTAAAAAATTGTAATAATTCTGATAAAATGTCATAAAAATTTGTGATTAAATATAAACATGAAATATTTAACACAATGATAAAAGCATTTGATAATAAATAATTCTTAATTTATTGTACTTTATGGCTTTTTATTTTTTTAGGAAAATAAAAATATTTAACATTTTTTTTACTACTATTCTATGCTACAGTAGGTTTGAATTACATGTGTTGACATAATCATTTGGAATATATTGACCTAATATCTCAAGTAATGTCAGCTAAATTTGCCAACCAACTATATTTTACAAAATTCCAATTCAGTAGGAAATACCAAAGATTGCTCACATTGTAAAAGCCAGTTTTGCACTCTTGGATATGGTAACTTGTGCATGTGTGCCACATCATTGTAATGTATGTAATGTGAGTTAGACATGGCTGACAGGCCAATATTATACAAATAATATATATATATGTAAAATGTTATGAAACTTAAACTATTTAGACAAAACATTTATTGTTTCTTGTTATAATTTGTGGTCATTCTAAAATGAAAAAAAAAAGCATTTTATATTTATTTCATAATTTTTAAGGTTAATTACGAGGTTGGTCAAAGATCAAGTTTATACAGAGATACAATAATAAAATAATAGAGAAAATATAACAATTTGAGGTTATTGGAAGGTAATAAATATTTTGCTTGTGAATTTGACAATTTTTTGATATTTAAAAGTATTTTTAATCATAACATCAAAATTAACTTTGAATGTTTGATAGTCAACATTTGAAAAGAAAAAAAAATGCATGAGAAAATCATTACTTAAATGTTAAAACTAAATTAAAAAAGAAGTTAATATTTTATGTGCTAAACGTGCTTGTAATGTTTATTGATATTCTACAAAATTTTGTGATGATACATATATTATCAGTTATAGTAGGAAAACTATAACAGATGGTTATGAAGTAAGTTCCTGAGACCAAGCCCTTAGTGAGAGAGTTAAATAGTTGTCACTAGCTCCTAAAATTCCTCTATTTAAATCTTCTGAATGATACTCGTATTAGTACTGTAGCGAATAGTAACTTCTAAATAGAATTTTCTGCATGATGAAGAAACCATTGTGTACTAACCATAAAAAAGTATCACCATTACAACAGGGTGTTCAGAAAGTCACTGTGCACTTATATATTTATTAACAGACATGTTTCAATATAGAATACAGGAGGTAAATATGAATGACAATTATAAACAATGTTAAAAGTGACCCCCTGTTGGCATCAATACATGCTTGAATCCTTCTTATTTTGTTTCTAAACACCACTATCAGTTGCTGGCTTGAAATAGACTGAATGAATGCTGTTATCGCTGCTTTTAAAACTGCATGTTATGTATGTGACATTATTAGCCAATCAGCACTTAGTATTTTGTATGTGCGAGGCTATTCTAAATAAAGTACAGGAAGCTGCGGCACGTATGAGTTTTGTTGTTACTCGATAACAAGTGTTTTATGAGAATCCAAAGACATAACATGGTTGCCAGAAGTGGAAGTTTTATTTAAATTGTGCCTTAGAAGCGACACACAGTCAAGATAAATACAAACTTCACATTCACAAACTGTAAATTGACATAATCATACGAGATACGATTCTCGCGGAAACACACGTGTTCTACCCAGAAAAATGGCGGATGCAAGTTTCAAGCCACCTGTTTTTAATGACAAGACGAATGCTAGTGCGGCATGGAAGAATCTCAAACAAGATTTGCGGATTTTCTTCATGGCATCAGGGTTATCAGAGGCAACAGAAGAACGTAAAGTGTCTATATTGTTGCACACACTCGGGTCGAAATACGCAACAGTTTTCGACAATTTTGGACTGACAGAAGCTCAACAGAAAAACTATAAACATGTAATCAGAGAATTCGACAACTATTTTCAGCCAACCAAGGTAACAAAGTTGTACATGAAAAAAGTTTGAGGACCGAAAGCAGCAACCAGGTGAGACTGTGTCCCAGTATATCAGTGCACTTAGAGAGATAGCACAGAACTGTGAGTATGGTGATACTCTCGAACAACAGTTGTGTAAACAAATCAGCGTAGGCGTCAGTGATCGAGCATTAAGAGATAGACTGTGGTCAGAGGATCTGACACTGAAACAGATTACAGAGAAATGTCATCACCATGAACAGAAACTAGAATCACTGAAGGAAATCGAAGGATCCACAAGTACTGTAACAGATGTAAACTATGTACGTCGAGGTCAAAGCAGAGGTCGTAGCTGACACAGAAGTCAAGGTTCCAGAAACCAGCAAAGACGAGGCACACAGGTCTACAGAGGAGCCACGACACGGAGACCGCCAAAGAGGAACTGTACTCAGTGTTAAAAACTACCACATCACAGTCAACAAAGATGTCCAGCATTAGAGAAAACTTGTAATTATTGTAAATTAAGAGGTCACTTTGCTGTCATGTGTAGAAATAAGAATAGAAATGTACATTTTGTAAACACATGTGATTATTATTTTCAAGATGTCAATGATTATGATGATTGTTATGAAATGTGTAATGTAGAGGAAAGTATGAATTCTTTGAATATTTACTCCATTGGTGTAAACAAACCTACTGAGTATTGGTCTGTCATATTAAGTACCCCATATGAACAGGGTAAAGGTGCAGTGGGTATGAAAATAGACACACAGGCAGAGTGTAATATATTGAGTAAACAGTCATTTGATCGCATGGCACCTCATGGTTCATTATCTTTGTCTAAGTCACAGGTAACCATAAAAGCATTTGGTAATCATAAGATCACACCTGTTGGAAAAACTACATTTACTGTTATTCACAAAAGCAAAATGTATGATATTGATTGTGAAGTTGTTTATGGTGATGTACCTAATCTTCTTGGAGGTGAATGTAGTACTAAGTTGGGGTTAATACAAAAAAGTAAATGCAATTAGTACTTATGTACAAGGTGAATACTCGCATGAACGGAGTTCACAACATAGGCTACCTCCAGGTCCCGAGATTCCCACTGTTCAAAGCCCCCCTCATGAATCAACACAAGTACGCCCCCCTTCGATTGATAAATCAAATAAGTGTACTAAAACCCAGACTCAGTCAGACTCCGAGTTCCTAGCCCGGGTTCCTAATATAAACAAAGTGCCACAGAGTATTCGTGAAATTTTGCTTCAGTATAAAGACAGATTTCCCACAGACAGAGTAGGCAAAATACCGGGGAAAATGTACGTTGTCTATTGACCCAGATTACAAAGATGGCCCTGTGTCACAGGCTGCTAGGCCGATTCCTGTAGCGATGAGAGACAGAACCAAAGTACAGTTAGACTTTCTAGAGTCACAAGGGATCATTTCGAAAGTACCAGTTTGTATACCGACACCGTGGTGTAGTCAACTACATGTTGTACACAAGAAAGACGGAAACTCAGTGAGAATTTGCATTGATCCTAAGTTTCTTAATAAAGCACTACTGAGAGAATACCACCCTATCAATACACCAGAGGATGTACTTACCCGTATTAATGGAAGCAAGTATTTTACTGTCCTAGATGCGAACATGGGTTACTATCAGCTACAGCTTGATGAGAATAGTCAGTTACTCACCACTTTTAACACTCCGTGGGGTCGTTATATGTACTTATGTTTGCCAATGGGAATTAAGTCGAGTCCTGAATTGTACCAAAGAGCGATGGAAGAAATATTTCAGGAGCATGATCATGTGAATAACATTTTTGAAGATATGCTACTCGATACTGTTACACTACCTGAACATTGTAAAGTGCTACGCAACACGTTGGAAACCGCTAGACAAAATGATGTGACATTTCGACTATCAAAATGTTTGTTTGGCCAGCCAGAGGTAGACTACACAAGTCATGTGATCACAGGCAACGGCATCAAAGTTTCTGATGAAAAAGTGCGTGCATTACATGAAATGCATACTCCAACCAATCGCAACGAAGTAAGAACACTGCTCGGAATGGCTACGTACCTGTCCAAATTCATACCTAATTATTCTGATTTAACTGAACCTCTACGAGAAGTAGTCAAGAAGAAGACAGAAGAAACGCATGGATTCTATTTTGATGTACCACAGCAGGAGGTGTTTTCAAAGCTCAAGACTGCTCTCAGCCAAGTTCAAGTTCTGAGATATTATGCACTTAATGAACCATTGACATTGTCATGTGACGCATCACAAGGTGGACTAGGTGTTGTGATATTACAAAACAATCAACCAGTTGTCTATGCATCTAAAACACTAACACAAACAGAAAGAGCGTATGCACAAATAGAGAAAGAACTATTAGCAGTTGTATTTGGTTGCAGAAAATTTCATCACTTGTTATATGGCCGAAATGATATCACAGTGGAGACAGATCATTTGCCATTGGTCCGTATTCAAGACAAACCATTGGGACAAGTTCCGTTACAACTACAGAAAATGCTTTTAAAACTACAGCCGTACAACATCAGGTTAGTCGGAAAACCAGGTAAAGACATATCTATCGCAGATGCATTGAGCAGATTTCCAGTGAAAGATGAATATCCTGGCCTGGTAGATGATATGCGAGATTGTCAGGTTTTTGCAACTGAAGTTGCAAGTTTGTCTGCATTCACCGAAGAAAAGCAACAAGAGCTAAAGATCGCGACAGAAAATGATACAGAATATCGAATTCTCAAAGAACAGATTGTGAAAGGATGGCCCGAAAATCGAGACGAGGTACCACCAGAAGCAAGGCCATATTGGGATTTCCGAGAAGAGCTGACAATATATGATGGTATATTATTCAAAGGAGAGAGAGTCATGATACCAAGGTCAATGAGACATAACATACTGAAACTCGTACATCAAAGCCATCAAGGAGTTGTGAGATTAAAGCAGCTTGCACGAGACATTTTATTTTGGAAAGGAATGAACAAACAAATTGAAGACACTGTCTCAAAATGTACCACATGTCAAACAATGAGAAATGCACAACAAAAAGAACCAATGATCAGCACACCTACACCAACGTTGCCATGGCAATATGTTTCAACAGACTTATTTGAAAACCAAGGAACACATTATCTAGTAGTAGTTGATCATTACAGTGGATATTTGGAGATCAATGAATATGAAAAAAGAGATCACATCCGAACAAACAGTTCAGAAGTTGAAGAAACTTTTCGCTACGCATGGCATACCTCAGATTGTGTATTCGGACAATGGTCCACAGTATGATGCTAAAGAGTTTAAAGATTTCAGTCAGATCTGGGGATTTAAACACCAAACATTCAGTGCCCGATATCCACAAGCAAATGGACTGGCGGAACGCGCAGTTCAGACAGCGAAAAGACTTGTTATAAAATCTCTTAAAGAAAAATCAGGCATGCATTTAGTATTGTTATACTACCGAAATACACCAAAAGATGCAAAAATTGGATCACCAGTGCAAAGGTGCATGAGTCGTAGAACCAGAACGAGGTTACCGACAAATGAGAAGTTGCTTATTCCACAAGTGATAAAGTGACGTCAGAAATCGACATTCAGAAACAGAAAAGTGAATCAAGATATGATCAGAATTCAAAACCACTGCCACCACTGGATCTTGAAAAATGTGTAAGATACAGACATGAAAACAAGTGGATGCCAGCTCAGTTATTAGGGCAAGCTGAGAAACCTCGAAGCTACATATTACAAACACCAGCAGGCAGGATGATTTGTAGAAATCATAGACATTTATTGCAAACAAATGAAGATGATGTCTATCACAGTGCTCGACAGAGATATCTTAGAAGAAAATCACAAGATGATTTGATTGCAGAAGAGTCTGTCTCAGAAAATGTGCCAAATATCCCTAAAACACCCCCCAAGACAAAATATGTCTCAATCAGGGTCACCCAGAGCTAGCCATATATGTGAATCTCCACAATTGAAACAAAGTATTACACATGCTAAAAATAAAAATCAAATGCAAAATATTGCTCCTGCTCAAAAGAGTGAAATTGTAACAAGAACAGGTAGAATTTCTAAAGCTCCTACAAAACTAAGAGATTTTGTTATGTGAATTGTTAAAATGAGCAAGAATGTTACAAGAAAAATGTAATACTTAATGATTGAGAATAAGAATTGTAAAAGAAAGAATACTTTTGTATTTGTAAGAGTTAAAATACTCTTGTATTTGTGTAGTAATTTGGTAGAATTTTTTTACTTCATTTTATATATTATTATGTTGTTATATCTGATTGATATAATGTGTTGTGTAGTTAGTAAAAAAAAAAAAAAAAAAAAGGGCCCAGTTTTTAATGTTAAAGAAAAATTTATTTTTCTGTGTATTTACACTTATCATATTAAAAGAAAAATACATTTATCATATTACCAAAATATACATTAATAACAACATAGTTTATTATGTCTTTTGATGTTATAACTATAAGATATGTAAATCCAAATTTATGTAACAATAGTTAATTGTCTTAATTGTTAAAAAAAAAGGGAGATGTTATGTATGTGACATTATTAGCCAATCAGCACTTAGTATTTTGTATGTGCAAGGCTATTCTAAATAAAGTACAGGAAGCTAGTTAACATTTAAATCAAATCTGAAATATCCAAACTTCTTGTGCAAGTTTTTAAATTTTTTGTTTACTGAACCCATCAAGTCCATAAAATTTCTCTGCCTGCTAAGCTTTTAAGTATTACTCAACATTTCAAGTCTTTAAATCATTTGTGCAACCTGCCAAGCCTTTAAATCATCCTCACAACCTATCAAGCCCTTAAAGCATCCATTTCAGTTTTCAAACCCTTGAAACATCTACTCAGCCTACTGAGCTCTAAAAGCACCTACTTAATCTGACAAACCCATAAAAGATTTATTTATTTCCCCAAGACCAATAACGTGGCTCATAGTAGCTTCCTTATGCTTACCTGTTGTTATATGTGCAAATACACCTGTAATATTTCTACTTTCATACTAGCCTGCCCCACAGTGTATGTCTGCAAACTTACAATGCTAAAAACCAGATTTTGGTAATTGTGGTGGGCAGAGCACACAGTCCATGGTGTAGCTTTGTGCTTAACTTCAAACAAACACACTAACTTTATTGATATCTTCCACTGGAAAAAGGTAGTTTTAAAATGAAAATATATTTTTACAAGCCTCTGGTTCATTCATAATGAATAAATTAAAAGCATTGTTGTAAAAATTTCAATAAAGTATAATGTTTTATCAAACCTCTTAGGTTTTAATTGATGTTTGAAGTTGTCCAGTGAAATATTGATAGAATTGAAATTACCACCTTAAATTTAGTTTTCTCTGAAGTTATTCCATTTATTTAACTTAAACAAGTTGTCATGCCTAACAACAAGCCAACATCCAGACTATTTGGAACTTGCATACATCATAATATTAATAACTGGATATATGTTTTCCATAGATTAAAATTAGGTATGAATTATAAAATATTTAAAAATATATTTTATGAGGTTCAGTAATACACAGAAACTGGTAGAATATTCATATGTAATTTATAATGGTTTTATTATTCTGTGACAGTTTAGGGAGGCAGCAAACCAGTTTCTCCTATTGAAAAAGGGTGAGAAACACTGATTTATAATACTAATCATTTCCCAATGGACTCTATGATATACACAAGTTTGTCTACACATTTACAAAGGCTAGCTATTTGCACTATAGGTTGAAAAAGTATGTTTATCTTCACCAAATTTGGTATACTTTTAGTAAATATTACAAGTTTTTTGTAAAAAAAAATCGGACTTTTTAATGAAATATTTTTATTAAAGATTTGCTTGTGAATATTGAATCTGTTTCATTATTAGCGTAAGTATAAAGTGATTTCGTGTTATGATTAAAAAACAACTATTCTTCATCCCAAAAATCTCTAGTATTCTTTGAGTTCTCTTAAACCTACTAAATACATTTCAAATATTTGTTTTCAGTAAGACTATATTTTATTTTCAATACTCTAACTATGTGGAGTCTTTCATTTGACCAAATTAGGAAATAAATGTAAATTATGCTTTTTTTGTGCTAGGATGACTACATATTATAATACAAAGGTTTTCTCTAAGTAGCTTAAGTGTCACAACACCAAATTTACATATATATGCATTTTTTATTACAATGACTTTCCAATCATGCCTAGGTAACATTAAATAACTGGTGATGATGTCATGCATATGCACTTGTGTTACATATCCTATAATATAAAAGTGACCTTTACTCTTCCTTGTCTTGGCTGTATTTGTGGACTAGTATTTCATAATACAGTTACATTTTAATTATTATACAGTATATATGTATATAGATAATTACAATTTAGAAATAAATTATTAAACATTTTTCTTAAAATATCAAACAGTAAATCTAGAAGTAAAGCACAGTTATCTCGTTACAACCTATTAAACTTGTTTGCTGCTTGACGGAGATTGCTAAGCCTTTTAAAATTTTCCACATGGAGAATATCAAAAATTTATTTTAAGGGTTTTACACACATACATACACACACACACACACAGTTGAATAACTAATAAAGCATAAATAACTATATTGATACCATAGAATTTCACTATAAATTATTAAGTTTAGTAACTAAGATATATTTAGATTTAAAAAAAAAATGAAACTTTGAGGATACTAAAGACATTGTGAAATCTTGGTTTGAAAGAAAGTGGTAGCTTTTTTACAGATTAAAATAGTTGAGAAAACTACAAACATGACATTCTATGCTGTTGTTTGGTTATTCAAATTTCACAAATTGTAGTAACAGTATATAAGGGACCATTTTAAAAAATGGAAAGGGTCGAACAGGGTCACTGCATTTGATTCAGTACATGAGCCATATTTCAGCAAAATAAAAAGATATGGGGTTCTTATTTTATATTCTAGCTGGCCAATATTAGTAATTTGGGTTCCTAATTTGTACTAAACTATAGACTTAGTATTTTGAGATCACAAATATCTGTTTTTAAACAGTGCTGCACTCAACATACCATCTGACATAAATTCATAAAATAGTAATGCAATAAAATTCTGAATACAAGTTGATAAATGCAGTGACGTGGCCTTTGGCTTGTCACCCATCATGAAAGGGTTGTCTTATAACATCAGAATAGCATGATCTGCATGACCTTAAACTAAATATAAATTTTGTATATTGTAAGAGTTTCTTTTGTGGTTGCATTTTAATACTGTAAACAATGTTAATTTTTCTTTTCAAGATGTTTTAGAATAATATTGAAATCTGTTAAATACCAAACATCACTATCATTTCAAGCTCTATAAATTTTTTACTGTATGAATGGTATTGTGATGTGTTATATTATCATGGTTGTTGGCTAAATTAAACTATAAATTCACTGGTTGAAAACATTAAAATGTATTATTTCACATGTTTAGTTTTTTTGTTTTTTTTTTGCTACAAACTAAATTTCAAGACTGCATGCGAAAACATTAAAATGCATTATTTCACATTACTTGTTTAGTTTGTGGGTTTTTTGCTACAAACTAAATTTCAAGACTGCATGTGTCTGGAATCGTGGATATAGAATAGAAATAATACATTAGATTATTTTTTTGTGAAACAGTATTCACACTTGAAGGCATATTTGTCAATTCTTGTTTTTACTTTCATTTGGTTTTGCTAAAATAATGTCCTTTTCATATTGCTAGCATTTCTCTCATCTTATATTTCTAAATTTTGTCTATATATATAATATAAATAAAAAAATTGCTTTAAGTATTTAAGGTGTTTTTATAATTTTATTTTATCAAATTTTCTAGGTCCTAGTAGAAAACAAACCTGCAAAATATGGATTTTATCTACACCATTTTGAAGAGTTGTATCTCTTCAGTGACTTACTTGTGCAGTATCTGCATATAAAAACTTGAGGTGAGTACTGAAGCAGGAGGTACAGGTTGAACAGTAAAGACACACACACACAATTTGTGTGTGTAATATATATATTTTTGGGGGATGAAATATTTGTATATTTTAGGATTGTTGCTGCAAAGTAAAACATGTTTTACCAATTTCTACAATAATTATACATGAAATTAGGCAAGGTATGAAACACAAAATGGATAAATCAGTTATCAATTAAATGTTAAGATAAATGTAAAAAAAAGCAAAAAAACTGAAGAAAATAAGGATGATATGAATTTTGAGATATTAAAAAGTAAATTACATTTATCTTTCTACGGCTAGTTTTAATATAACAAAAGCTGATGTAATTTGAGAAACGTATGAAAATTGCAAAATGTTGCATTACACGTCATCTTTCAAACCAATGTGCTCTTGGCCTATACCTCTCATGTCTAAAACTACTGAGCTATAACTAGTGTTATCAGTCCTGTTTATACAACATATAATTTACCAGTAAACTAAATTGGCTGAATTTCTGAAAGTCTAGGCTCATTTTCCTTTAATTGTCATAGTGCTTATTTGAGGGTCCCTCTTCATTTCCCTATCATTATCTTAATAATATGTTTTGTTTTATTAAAAGATCTTTCCTAGTTGGTCTACACAGCTTCTGTTGGTACTGACAATGCTTTTAGTGTAGAAAACAATATAAATTGGAAAGATTTATAATCATTTGTACATTCTCTTGTATTAATAAATTTGTTATATTAGACAAGTGAGAGATCAAGAGTTGTTAAACAAGAAAACCTGTTGTGTATATTAACAGAACCATGAAACTTTAAGGCAAAATAACTGTACTGTCTTAATTTTAAAAGCTGTTTTTAAATTTTCAGTATGCTTGATTTGTTAATTACATTGATTTTTGTAATCTTTGTTTTATAGGTGGTTTGCTTTCATGTATATTTTGTTTATGATATAAACAGTTGTTAAATTCTCCTTAAAGATGTACAGGTCTTGCAGTGTATGGAATATCAAGTTTTCTGCAGGTAAGATTATGCACGACATGAATTGCCAAGAATTATATAAAAAACAAGCAACATTCCAATTGGAATTTCAAAAAGAGTTGGCACTATGTTCCAGTGAACAGGTAGGATTTCATGTATGTATGTAGTGTATTATAACCAAAATGTGACTATTTCTCAAAAATTTAGTGAGAGGGTTAACTCAAAAAAAAAAAATGAACTGGTATGGAAGATGATTTTCCTATGACAGTCAAAATCTCCTGCTGATTTCTCTCTTGAATATTTTTAGAGTCCAGGTTTAGAGAGATCTAAATAGGTTTTGTATTTGCTTAATTTCTGAATGGGTTGTAGGGACATTTAGTTCTCATTAATTGGAACCTAATAGTAATTTGTAGGAGATAGATAGCACAGACCTATGATGGTTTTATTGTCTTGGGCTTTTTATGTTTTACAATAATTCCTGTGCATTGAATCTGAAAATACACATTTTCTCTATCTTGTACAGATTTTTCACAAAACTTCATATGTACTTAAGTGAATCATTTTCATTGAAATCAAAAGTATCTGTAAAAAAGTTTTTCATATTTTCACTTCTTTTATTATGTTTAAATTTTCTTTTTTAATTCCTTTTTTATCATTACCAACTCATTTATTCTATAATAACACATATCTAATAACTGCATGAATCAAAGTATTTTACATTTTTACTTGCATTTCAGTTTGCACAATTTTGTGTAAATGCAGCTGTGTTTGTTTATTTCTAAAAATGTTCCAAAAGAAGTGCATTATTTGTTATGTCAGTTGATTTGTCAATCTGGAGTGCATGGTACTTTGAAAGTTATATTTACTGCAACAACTGGTCTCCATGTCTTCACGCATTTCTTCTACTGTCTTGGCAATTGTATTATTGATAAAGGTATCATACTAATTTTTTCCCAGTGAATCATTAACCAATTTGAAGCAAATGTCTTTTTATCTAAGGTTAAATTAATTCCCAGTCAAGTGTAAATGGCTTTTAGCCTTTTATAACACTTTATAAGATGATGTCAATGCTGCTTTGTTTGTATTTTTGATGCTATGAATAATTTTTAGTTGTTCTCTTAATTTGGAAAGTTTACTTTTAAAATATTCTGTGGGTTGATTTTTTTTTTAGATTGCTGTGCTTTATATTCAAATCCCTTTTAAGCTTTGGTTTCACAGTATCATTACAAAGTACATTCTCACATATTATGCACTGAGGCCTGCACATTTTCATTGCCATTCATTTTAGTAAATCCAAAGTCAGTATATGAATTGTCATATTTTTGGATGAAAGTGCACTGGTTTTTTTTTTTTTTTTTTTGTTGTTGTTTTTTCTTGTGGGCTTAATATAATTTTATTTTACTTGTGTGGAACTACCAGTAACACAATTGACAATCTCTCCTGTCACATTTATTAAGACTTTTCAGGGATGTTTGTTTTGATATTTTTAGTACAGGGTAGTTGTAGCACAGCTTTATACCTCTTTAGCAAATACTCAGACACAAGGGTTTCCAGATATGAGTGGCAGAAAATTGTGAGGTGACTAGAAAATAAAATAGCAAAAATTGGGGAAAAAAAAAAAAAGCCAAATGACATTGAGCTTATGCATGGGCACTGTCATAATCATAATGTTGGTAACTGTCATTTACCACGTAAAAAAGTGATTTATCTCAGTTGTAAAATATGGTGAAGAATAATATATATGACAAGAACTAGCAACTCAACAGTCTGAAGGAGAACAATCTTTCAGTTGGTTTTCAGGGCTGCCAACATGTATGGGATATACTTATTTTTATCTTTTTAAATGTAAATCTATTGAAATTGATGTTTGGATGAAATGTATTGTGAGAGAATATAAGATATATCAAAAAGGGAAAAGGTAGATTCAGGCTACTTTTAGCCCTTAAAAGTTGAATGAAATATAAATGTCAGTGTTTTGAACAGTTAAGAAACATCGTAAAATAGTAGAAATTAAGTTAAGAACTGGTAACAGTCCATGGATCAGCATGTGGAAAGTACTGGTGTAAGTTACTGAAGTGTATTCTGTTATATTTGTTGTAAATTTCACCTAAGTAGGAGTTTTTGTTTCTTTCTAATTTGTAAAAAATCCTTATGTGATAAAAGAAGAAAAATATTTTAAAAATCTGTGTAGCTATATTATAGAAAATCCATTAACCCTTTTTCTAAGTGGGTCAAAGTGTACATTATTACATTTGTTGACTCGCATTCAAAATCTTTTACTATTTTATGAATTTATGTTGGTAAGTTTGGTATCAGACTGTGGATTATAATTCAAATTGTCATACATTATATGATTTCTTAATTTAAAAGTAAATGTTAAAAAACATGCCTAAACATTGATTTTTGTGGTATGTTGAAATGCAGCACTGGTTCAGATTAGATGTTTGTGATGTTAAAATACAATGTCTATATTAGGAACTCAAATTACTGATATTAACAAGCTAGCATGTAAAATAAGAACATCCTGTCTTTTCTATTTACTGAGATTCTTTCATGTACTCACCACTTTCTATTTTTGAAAATATTTCCTTATATACACTTCTGTATATGATGTGAATAATAAATAGAAAGCTCATAATGGCCTTTTAATGGCTTTTTCAGCCATTACCAAATATTTTAATGTCATTTTGTTCTTTCAGTACAAATCTTTGAGGTGGTAAGGTGAGTTTTTTGTCTGCTTGAAATTCCATGTTTTTTATACCAAAATACAACTTAATAAATAATAGCAGAATTATGATTTTTGGTATATTTCAAATGTATACATAAAATTTTAAAAAATTATTTTATTTCATACACTTTGCATGTTAAATTTTAGAAGACTTGGCATCCTACAAAAAGCACCAAACAGGTACAAAGGTCATTTGAAGAAGTCTACATAACTTCTTTGTTTACTGTTCTGTACTTTAAGAAAAATAATTTTAAGAACATATTTGTAAATAGTAATATTACATATGATATAAAATGTATTATAACTGAAATGTAACCATATTTTACCAAATACCAGTCCACTGAAACACAGCCAAGAGATTGGTGAAATCAATAAATCCCGTACAGAGATTTTCAGTGAAAATAACAGATAAAATAGTTTTTATTTTAAAAAGTGTTTGATAATTTTATGGAGGTTATAAAGATTTTACAGTTTGAGCATAAAAGTATTTTTTATCTTAAAATGAAAATTAATTTGCTTGTTGGATAGGCAATGTGAAAAAAGAAAGGCACAAGAAAAATGTTGTTTCAAAAACCTTAAGAATTAATTTAAAAAATTGATATTTTGCATATAAAAGTTTTCTAATGTTTACTGATAATCTGAAAAATTTTGTTATACCATAAACTATAACAAGCACAAAATGGTTAAAATGTTTTTCCTAGGGGCCAGGCATAGCATAGCCAAATGGTTTGTTTGGTCACTAGACTCGCAATCAGAACATTTCAAGTTCAAATCCCAATCCCACCAAATATGCTTACCCTTTCAATCATGGGGTATTATGATGTGATGGTCAATCACATTATTTGTTGAAAAAGAGTAGCTCAACAGTTAGGGATGGGTGGTAATAACCAGCTTCCTTCTTTGTTGACTTTCAGTTAGATTAGGGACGGCTAGTACAGATAGCTCTCATGTAGCTTTGCAAAAATCTTAACCTAAGCTGTGGTCAATGCAACCCAACCCATGTGACCTGATGGAAGTTGGATCATGCAAACTGGCCCTCTTTCATTGCTCTCACAGAACTTGATCCTGCCATTGTCTGTAGGCCATCAATAGATGCCTATGTGGCAGCAGAAACTGACTGTATTATACAAGCAGCTGCTCAAAGTATTCCTGGAACTTCTACATGTTTTCCAGGATATCCTCATCCATAATGGAATCTTGCCTGCCACATTGCATGGAAGTCTCAAAAACATGCCTGGGATACTTTCCATAGATATCTCACACTCTTGAACTGCATCGCTTTTCAGCAGGCCCATGCACATGCTCAGGAATCTTGGATTAAGTTCACAACCAGCATATCTTCTACCACCATTTCCAAAGCCATATGGGACAAGATTTGAAAGGTCAGTGGGTAATATAATTCTGTCTTCTTCTCAATCTTACTCTCTGATGGCCAGGAAGTAGCTGATACCTCAAGCATTGCCGATACTTATAGTGAAAGCTTTTTCTGGGTATTTAGCACTTCTGCTTCTTCCTCCACTTTCTTAGCCATCAAGACTCGGGCAGAGCAATCACCTCTCTCCTTTCGAGCTGATTGTGTCTATGACTATATTCGTTCCCTTTACACTGGTGGAACTCAAACTGCCCTTTCATTGTTCTCTAAGTACATAGCTCATACCTGATGATGTACACTATGAAATGCTGAGCCATCTATCTCCCGTTTCTCCTGCTATTCTTTGGCTTGTTTTTAACTGGATCTGGCAGGAGAATGTTTTTCCTGATGCCTGGTGCCAGGCTATTGTCCTACCTTACTCTAAGCCTGGGAAGGATTCCAAGATTCCCTCATAGTACCATCCTATTGCTTTGAGCTGTCTCTGTAAGACCTTAGAGAGGATGGTTAATGCCTGTCTTGTTTGATTCAAGGAATCAAACAACCTCCTCTCGCCCACCCATTGAGGGTTCTGATGACAGTGATCCACTGTGGATCACCTGATTTGACATGAAATGTCAATAAGAAAAACCTTTCTCAAATGACATCTTTTATCAATATTCTTTGACATAGAGAAGGCTTATGATACAACATAAAGTTATGGCAATTTGCAAGACTCCATATATGTGGGTTACATGGCAATTTGCCCTTTTTTATTTAAAAAATTTTTAATGGACAGGAGATTCCAAGTTCGTGTGGGATCGACACTTTCCCGTTTTTTTGTACAGGAACTTGGAGTCCCTCAGGGCTGTTTTAAGTGTTGCACTTCTCAGTATAAAGATTAATGCCATCACTGAAGAACTCCCTCTCACTGTTGCAAATGAGCTCTATGTTGACGACTTTCCCATCTCATGTCAATCGTTGAACATGAGGTATATTGAGCAGCAGCTACAGATTGCCCTCAATCATTTACTGAAGTGTACCACAGCAAACAAGTTTAACTTCTCTCTTTCTCTAAAACTGTTTGCATGCACTTTTGCTGCTAATGGAGTATTCACCCTGATCCTGAATTCCATATCAGGAAAGTTGAGCTGCTTGTGGTCCCTGAGACAAAGTTCCTGGGGTTTATCTTTGACCATAAGCTGACCTTTATACCACATATCAAGCAGCTATGGGTCAAATGTACAAGAGCACTGAAGATCCTCCATGTCCTCCCTTCCACCACTTGGGGAGCAGAACGATGTTCTATGCGAAAGATATATTGTGCTCTTATTCGATCAAAACTTGACTATGAATCACTGGTTTATGCTCTGCCAGGACCTCAGCCTTAAAGATGCTGGATCCCATTCATCATCAAGGACTTTGGCTCTGTACTTACCCAGTTCAGAGCTTATACGTAGAGTCTCATGAACCTTTTTTGCACCTCTGCTGTTTGCAACTGTCTTTACTATATGCTTCGAAACTTCATTCCTTACCAAAGCACCTGGGATTGTGCTTTCCTTCCTTTGTGAGCCATACTTTATCAGAATAGACGATCTGCCATTGCTCCTTTTGGCCTTCATATCCAGGTGCATTTGGATGAATTGGGTCTGTCCTTGGATAACATTGCTGTATCCACTGGTCAGCCCATCCCACCATGGCTTCTTACAGTCCCCAAATGTGACCTGTTTCTTAGTCATCTGAGAAAAGCAGACACTCCCGATTGGAAATACTGTCTATTATTTGCTGAACATCTTTCAAACCATCCTTCCATTCCTATTTATAGAGATGGTTCGAAATTGGACAACTGTGTGGGCTCTGCCATGGTTTTTTGTGGTTTGGTGGTTGTGCATAGAATCCCCTCTACAGCTTCTGTGTTCACTGCTGAACTGTACACCATTTCTCTTGCCCTGGATGACATAGAAGTTAAGCAGTACTCAAACTGCACTATTTATACTGACTTGCTCAGCTTTCTACTGGCCCTGGAATTGCTTCACGTTGGTTCACTCCCTGTTCTCATTGATATTCAAAACTGACTGCCCCATTTCTCTTTAACATCTACTTCTATCCAGTTTTTCTGGATACCGGGCCATGTTGGTATTTGTGGGAACAAGCTCACCAACACTGCAGCTAAATCTGGCACTATCACTGCTGTGCCTGTTCCATACATGGACTATGGTCCTGTATTCAAGGCTTGGCTATGTGCCAGTTGGCAGTCAATTTGGAGTGAGCAACATGAAAACAAGCTTTTCCAAATAAAACCCTATATTGGGCTTTAGCTGTCTTGCTTCCATAAGGATCAGAAAGAGAAAGTTGTTCTGACAAGACTATGCATTGGTCACAGTTTTATAACTCATCGTTTTCTTTTATCTGGAACTGATGCAATAAACCACATTTTACTTTGTTGACATAATGTTAGGCAGTGTTATTGGTGATGGTGACACCATCCATCTTGGAAATGTTTTTTTAGTTTTTCAAAGGCCATTAATCTTTATAATGCTATTTAAGTTTTTTAATTTATAAATTACACCTTTTTAATGTGGCTCCCTTTTAAAAATTGCAGTCCATCTAGTTTGATTTGAAATTAGAAAATGGCCATAACGTGAGAATACTCAACTTCAGGTGACTAATGCTGCTGTTTGAACTACCAATTAGTCATCCTGGCGAGTTATCATTAAAATTTTGCTACAAGTCTTAAAACTTTTATTACTTTACTTTTTGAAAATGGCCATAAAGTCAAATAACTTGGAATCAGGACTCTAAAGGCAAACTTCAGGGGTCTGATGGTGGTTTTTGTATTTACCTGTTAGTCTTCCTGGTGAGTTATGATAATTAAAGTTATTCTACAGAAAGTCCTTTTGAACTTGTATTACTGTAGTTTTTCTCTAAACATTGTAGATTAAATGTAAACATTGGTATTATGCTATTTATGTTTTTTTTTTTAAACTTTGTTTTGATTTACCTTAACTTCCTTTTACGAATTTTACTAAATTTACTATAATTTTAACTTTTTACTGGATGTTTAGTGCAGATAGTCTAGCTGATTTGTGTTATGAAACATCAAATCAAGCAACCAACTCATGCTGAAAGAACAATTTCATGAAGTTAATATTTGCAGGACTGTGTAATCATTCAAAATTCATGCTTTAACAGTTACCTTACTATAAGCTGCTTCTGAATTTTAAAATTGTTGTGATATAGTTTATATCAGTTTGTTCCACTGAATTTTTGAAATATACCTTTTTTTTTCAGGTAAAAGAAAAAGTGGAGTTTCTTTACCTTTGTATTTACCCTTTTTTCTACTTTATATTTGAGTGTTTGCTATCCCATTATATCATAATGTATGCAGTTGGAAGATGTTACTATCACTCCCCGTTTGTGCAGTTCTCTGAAACAGAACTATGGACTTTAACAAGTGAAAACCAAAACATAAGGAGGTGACATCAGTTTATTGTTAAAAGTAATAAATACAATCTGAACATAATTTTTTGTTATGAAAAGTTGTTTTGGATTCTTATAATAATAATAATTAAATCAAATAAGCAGCTTAGATTGAGACAAATTGATAAATCGTAAATGTATTTTGTAAATACTAGTTGGCTATCCTACTATGAATCATAATTTTTTTTTTTTTTTTTTCAGTTGGGAAGAATTCCCTCACCGCATTCTGTGGATAACCACTGCAGGTTTAGCTGGTGCACTGTCTATGGGTTTGTCAGTTGGAGCATTCTTCTTCCAGTTTCTTGAATGGTGATACAATCAGACAACACCCCACCAAGTCTAGCTCCTCTTCCAACACCAACACCTCCAAGAAAACTAAGTGTGCTTTTCACAACTGCTTTGTTAATGATAAAGTATGATGATTACAGTTGATGTCATTTAACAATAACTGCACTTTGTAACTCTTGGTAATGTAAAATAATTGAAACTCTTTATATAGACAGGTCAAAGGGCTCATGTAATGATGTTTTGTTAGATTTTCAAAATGAAGATAACTTTATTATCATTATATAACAATAAAATTTACATAACAACATAGTTGTTATAACTCAAATTTTTACATTATATGCAGTGCATTGAAAAAGCATTCATCACCTACCATTAATGTGACATTTTGAAAAAATACAAATAATGTGAACAATTTCTTTAATGAACATTTTTTATTCAAAACTCTGATAAAAGTTAGCACTGTTATGTGTGAATGTTAGCAAAACCTGCAAAGAAAATATATAAATTTAAATTTGCTTATTGCATATGACTTAGAGGGTTGAATACAGTACTTGGAGGAAACATCTGTGGCAGCAGTTATTGTTATGTTGTTTTTGATAGGTCTCTGCCAGCTTTGTTTAATGGGATGATGTAATGTTTGCCTATTCTTCCTGGCAAAATTGTTCCAGTTCTGATAGGTTCAATTCTGTTTCCCCCTCGGTGTGGATTCCTGTACGTGGTGAGGGGACCTCCCAGGGAAGGTTCTGTTCTGTCTGGTTACTTTCTCTGGGATCTAAACATCCACCCACGTGTTTGCCATGCGTGGCGACCCGTGAAGGGGAGGAGAGGAACCTGGTGTTTGAGTGGTCCAACCCTAACACACAACTTTGGCCTTGAATTCCTCTAGACGGGCGGCCTTTGGGTGGCCCCCCTTGGGTCAATCGGTTGGTCCACTTGGGCTAGAGTCAACCAAGTACCAGTGTTGGAAGTTCTCAACGGGTGTTGTGGACATTGTGCCTGATGCTGGTGTTTGGGTATAGTGCTCACAAAACCCTGGTGTTGCTGCATTGTCCTTCCATGACTTTGTAGTGCGTCCCCTCATAGGGCTCCATGGTGGGTGGGGTCAGTGGGTACCGAAATTTTTTTTTCCTATGGATCCTTCTTCAAAAAATTTAAATAAAATAGTGAAAAAACAGTCAATGGGTAAGCGACCACGTCTTGAAGACTCTGAACAGCAATCTTCAACATTTGTAACACACGTACCTCATTTTCTTATATTACATTCTCTTTCGGAAAAACCTTTAGGGCAATTGTCCCTCTTTTTTATTCAGAAGGGACAAGAGGGACTTGCAGGCTCTCCAAAGTCAGTAAAGAAGCTTCGATCTGGAGACATATTGGTTGAAACATCCACATCCCAACACAGTGAACTCCTCTTGAATTCAAAGGCAATCGGGGATATACCTATTGAAGTTACACCCCATGCTACCTTGAATTCTTCACGAGGAGTTATTGTTGAAAGGGATTTGAAGAACGTTCCCGAGACAGAGATTCTCGCTGGTCTCTCCACTCAAGAAGTTTCTGCAGTGAGAAGCATTTCCACTCGCAAACATGGAGTTACACTGCCAACAAATACCCTCGTTTTGACATTTATTTCATTACGTGCACCTGCCACCATCAAGGCAGGTTATCTCATTTGCAGGGTACGGCCATACATTCCAAACCATCTTTGATGTTTCCAATGTCAGAGATTCGGCCACTCAAAGACATCATGTCGTGGTTTCCTGATATGTGCTCGTTGTGGGGGCAAGGACCATGATGCCTATGAACGTGACTTGGACCCACATTGCTTCAACTGTAATGGTTCTCACCCCTCCTACTTTCGTTCTTGCCCAAAATGGTTGGTGGAAAAAGAGGTGCAACGTTTGAAAATGATACATAACATTACTTATCCTGAGGCTCGGAAATTGCTGCCCACCACTCCATCTAGGACATATGCTGCTGCACTTCATTCCACAACTACAGTGGGAATGCAGACAGATCTCTCTGTGCCTCCAAGAGAATCGTTTTTAAAACAAATGGAAAAGCCTTTTGACCTCCATGGTTAAAAAGGTTAATGAATTGACTTCCACACCCGTCTTTGTTCCTCCCATACATTCCAACAAACCTCAAGACCCACATCCTTCAATTTCAAATACAGGCATTTCTTCTGATACATCTTTTTCTCCCACCCCAAGAGGCTAAACAATCATTCGTTCGTGTCCTCAGTCACTGGAATCCCCTTCCAATAACAAAGACCTGCCCACTCGACCCAGGGCAGGATCCATGGAGGTTGATAGACCTCCTCCGAATAAGGACAGTAAGGAAAATAGACGTGGTTGTAGACAGAAGGGTTCTCCAGCCACTTCACCTACCCGTCATTAAAAATGGCCATCTTGATACTATGGAACTGTCGAGGTTTACTTTCTAATCTGGATGATATCAAAACACTGATTGCTTCCTACCATCCTGTTTGTCTTTCCTTACAAGAAACATTTCTCAAACTTGCTGATACAGTCACCATTCGGCAGTTTTCTCTGTACAGAAATGACAGGCTGTGTGATGGACGAGTACATGGAGGGGTGGCACTATTGGTTGATCAGCATGTGCCCACCCTGTCTTTGTCACTCAACACACCCTTGGAAGCCGTAGCCATCCATGTTTCCTTGAGTCATACCTTCACTGTTTGTTCTCTCTACCTGTCCCCTGGAGAGACATATGATCATTCAGACCTTGATGCTTTTGTTGAACAGTTGCCGTCTCCTTTTCTAATCCTGGGGGACTTCAATGAACATCATCCCCTATGGGGAAGTGTTGCTATTGATGGGATGGGTTGCTCTGTAGAGCGTATGCTCTCTGATCACAATCTTTCTCTTTTCAGTGCTGGTTCTTCCACTTATTTTCATGCACCTAGTCAGTCCTTTACCGCTATTGATCTCTCGGTTTGCTCCCCTTCATTATTCTCTCATTTTTCATGGAGGATTGACAGTAATCCACTAGGCAGTGATCATTTTCCTATCCTTTTAAGAGAGACTGTCCGTGGTCGATGCCACCCTACCTGCGTGCCCTGGTGGAAGCTGGATCAGGCAGACTGGTCCACTTTCACTGCTCTCGCAGAACTTGATCGTGCCATCGTAAATCAGCCATCAATAGACGACTGTGTGGCAATGGTAACTGGCTGTATTATACAAGCAGCTGCTAAGTGTATTCCTAAAACCTTGACACGTTTTCCACGATATCCTCGTCCCTGGTGGAATTCTGCTTGCCACTTAGCACGGAAGGCTCAAAAACGGGCCTGGGATACTTTTCGTAGATATCCCACACTTTCAAACCACCAGTTCCAAGATCATTTGGGACAGGATTCGAAAGGTTAATGAGCACTACAATTCTGTCCCCCTCTCGATCTTACTCTCTGATGGTCAGGAGGTGGCTGATGTCTGGAGCATCGCTGATACTTCTAGCACTTCTGCTTGTTCTTCCACATTCTTGGCCATCAAGACTTGGGCAGAGCGTTCACCTCTTTCCTTTTGAACTGACTGATTCTTTGACTATAATTGTCCCTTTACACTGGTGGAACTGAAAATGGCCCTTCATCGGTCTGCCAGTACATCTGTTGGATGTTGATGGTGTTCATTATGACATGCTGCACCATCTATCTCTTGCTTCTCTTGATGTCCTTCCAATTGTCTTTAACCGGATCTGGCAGGAGAATGTTTTTCCTGATGTTTGGCGCCAGGCTATTATTTTATCTTTCTCTAAGCCAGGGAAAGATCCCAAGATTCCTTCAAACTACCTTCCAATTGCTTTGACGAGCTGTCTCTGTAAGACCTTAAAAAGGATGGTTAATGCTCGTCTTGTTTGGTTCCTTGAATCAAACAACCTCCTCTCGCCCACCCAGTGTGGGTTCCGATGACAGCACTTCACCACAGACCACCTAATTCGTCTTGAAACATCAATCAGAGAAGCCTTTCTCAAACGCCAACATCTTGTATCAATATTCTTTGACATTGAGAAGGCTTATGACACAACATGGAGGTATGGCGTTTTGCGAGACGTCCATACATATGGGTTATGTGGCCATTTACCCATGTTTATTAAAATTTTTTAATGGACAGGAGATTCCAAGTTCATGTGGGTTTGACACTTTCCCGTTCTTTTGTACAGGAACTTGAAGTCCCTCAAGGCTGTGTATTGAGTGTTACACTCTTCAGTATAAAGATAAATGCCATCACTGAACAACTCCCTCTCACTATTGTGAATGGAATGTATGTCGACGACTTGTACATCTACTGTCAGTCGTCAAACATGAGATATATTGAGCGGCAATTACAAACTGCCCTCAGTCGTGTACTGAAGTGGACTATGGCGAACGGCTTTAATTTCTCTCTCTCTAAAACCATATGCATGCACCTTTGCTGCCAACAGGGTGTTCACCCTGATCCTGAACTTCATATCGGTGAATTTCGCTGCATGTGGTTCCTGAGACCAAGTTCTTGGGGCTTATATTTGACCTAAGTCGACCTTTATACCACACTTAAAGCATCTTTAAGCCTTAAAGATGCTGGACCCCATTCATCACCAAGGACTTCGACTCTGCACTGAGGCTTTCTGCACCTCTCCAGTTCAAAGCTTATACGTTGTGAAATTCTGACGTGATTGACCTCAGTTCATAAGCCAGATTTTCTCCAGTATGTCTGTCTGTGACTTCTCTTGTGGTTAAAACAACATTGTGCAGTGTCCAGTTCGAATCAAGATAGTGCCCCGTAACTGTTATGTACCGTTCAGTTGCCTGGCTTGTCCATAGATCAGACGTCATGGCAATACCCGTGCAGTGATTCAGGATATCATTGATGAGTAACTCTTTCTCAGTAGCAAATATTTTCTTCAGATGATTTGTGACCGTTTGTTTCGATGGTACAGTGTAACTGGGATTTAGTTCTCCACAAAACGCCCGGAAACCGGGTCCTTCACAGATTGATAACGGACGCAGGTCCACGGCACACAATAAAGCTAACTTTTGTGTGCAGCTATTCCACCTAGCCTTTGATAATACAGGTGCTTTATATGCATTGATTTTAGTTTGAACTTTTGTTTCTTCACAGTGGATTGACTTTTGTTTATGCTTAAGGTGGTTTAGCATTGTTCCTGTTGAACCTCCAGAAAATGAAAGGTGAGTGAAACATAACTTACACTTCACTTTGTTGTTATTTTTACGTTCAAAATGGTCCCATACTTTTGAACGCTTGGCGGTAGCAGGCCTAGAACTAGCAGAATCCATTTTGTACCACTTCCGTTGGCTGGTTTGGGTGTGTCCACGTGGCAATTTTCACATTCATACCAGACAACAATTACAAGATCGTTTGCACGTGATTTGACCATGTTTACGGCTGCACGCGCGCGCTGTCAGGGATCTTTACTGAAGTGTGTTTTGAGTGATGTTCGGGTAGAAGACAACAACACTTTGCATTTGCCATTTAGAAAAAATGCCATTTATGGCATAATTCTTTTTGCAGAAATATTTTGTACAATCTTATCCACCACTCGGTGCAGGTTATCCGAGGAGCCAATATGGCAACTGTGAGTAAGTTGTAAAAAACAGCGAAAACTGCTCGGGACTGTAGGGAAAATATTTTGTCACAAATAATAGCTACCGTATGTTTATTAATTAATGACGTTACCAACTGGCTCACACTTAGTGCAGGACCTAAGCGATTAAACGTTTTGTAATATCCTAAACGGATACACCACAAACAGTAACCTTCATCGTGTACACGTGTAAACGTAGAAGCCTCAGTTGGAAAGCGTGAGATTTCGTAATTACGGAAATATTACGTCATTGCGCCAATGATTAAATGCCCATGCATTAACGAGGTTTGGTTATTAAATTTTCTTTATTGCTGAACACAAATATGGAACCATCCAGTTTCTAATCTAATGCATATTCTTCTATAGCGCTTAATCTTCGTGCAGCTGCAAACTCTGTTTGACTTTCCTGTTGGACATTGAGGGCCACTCGGCGACTTGTCGTGGGCGGGACTTTGTGCACCACTAACTTACGCAATTCACAATATTCTATTTGTATTTGAAAATGTAACTTGCAAACTCAAATGGCAAGAAAAAATGGAAACTTTGCAGTGAGGTTGATACTTGTGCAAGACACTATATGTGTTAATTTCTTCATTCAAAAGCAAACATAAAAGCAAGCTCAATGTTTTTTTTATCATGTGTAATATGAGTTATGTTAGTATTAACGACAAAATTAAACTTAATTTTTCAACAGTGTTTGAGAAAGTCTTATGGAATTTTTGGGACCAAAACATCCACCCACGTGTTTGCCGTGTGTGGCAACCCATGAAGGGTAGGAGTCGCCTTGAGTTCCTGTAGATGGGCAGCCTTGTGTTGGCCCCCCTTGGGTCAGTTGGCTGGTACACTTGGGCTAGGTAGGGTCAACCAAGTACCAGTGTTGGATGTTCTGAACAGGTGTTGTGGACATTGTATCTGATGCTGGTGTTTGGGTATAGTGGTCATGAAACTCTGGTGTTGCAGCAGTGTCCTTGTTTGACATTGTAGGGCTCCATGGATACTCCAATTAAAAATCTTAATAAAATAGTGAAAAAACAGTCTATAGGTAAACGACCACGTTTTGAAGATTCTGAGCAGCAATCCTCACCATCTATACCACATGTTGTACCTCATTTTCTTACATTGCATTCACTTTCAGATGAATCATTAGGGCAAATGCCTCCCTTTTTCATTCAGTAAGGAACTAGAGGGACTTGCTGGCTCTCCAAGGTCGGTAAAGAAGCCTCGATCTGGTGACATTGGTGGAAACATCCACACCTAAACACAGTGAACTCCTGTTGTATTCAAAGGCAGTTGGGGACATATCTGTTGAGGTTACACCTCATGCTACTTTGAATTAATCATGAGGAGTTACCATTGAGAGGGATTTGAAGAACATTCCTGATTCAGAGATTCTCGCTGGTTTCTCCACCCAAGGAGTTTCTGCAGTGAGGCATATCTCCACTTGCAAAGATGGAATTATGATGCCAACCAATGTCCTCATGCTCACATTTACTTCACCACGTCCGCCTGCCATCATCAAGGCAGGTTATCTTAATTGCAGAGTATGACAATACATTCAAAACCCTCTCCAATGTTTCTAGTGTCAGTGGTTTGGTAACTCCTTGTGCTTGTTGCAGTGGCAAGGACTGTGATGTTTATGAGTGTGAAATGGACCCTCATTGCATCAAATGCAATGTCTCTCACCCTTCCTACGTTTGTTCTTGCCCTAAATTTTCGGAAGAAAAAGAGATGCAACATTTGAAAAAAATTCATAACATTACTTATCCTGATGCTCACAAATTGCTGTTCACCACTTCATCTCGGACATAAGCTGCTGCATTTCATTCTACTACTGCAGTGGGAGTGCAGGTGGATCTCTCTGTGCCTCCAAACGAATCATTCTAAAAGTAAATGAAAAGTTTTTTGACCTCCATGGTTAAAAAGGCTGAATCAACTTCAACACCCATCTCTGTCCTTTTCATACATTCCATCAAATCCCAAGAACCCTTTTTTGGTTTTTGGTACAGGCATTTCCTTGAATGCATCTTCTCCCACCCAATGATGCAAAATGATCATTTGTTCACGTCCTCAGTCTCTGTAATCCTCTTCCAACAGCAAAGACCTGCCCAATCGACCTAGGGCGGGATCTGTGGAAGTTGATAGAGCTCCCTCAAATAAAGACAGTAAAGAAAAAAGACGTGGTCACAAGCAGAAATGTCCTCTACCCAATTCACCTACACGTAAATAAAAATGGCCATCTTAATACAATGGAATATTCTAATCTAGATTACATCAAAACACTGATTGCTTCCTACCATCCTGTATGTCTCTCCTTACAGGAAACATTTCTGAAACTTGCCGATACAGTAACCTTTCGGCAGTTTTCTTTGTACAGAAATGATTGGCTGTGTGATGGATGAGTGCATGGAGGAGTAACACTGTTGGTTGATCACCATGTGCCCATCCTGTCTTTGCCACTTGACACACCCATGGAGGCAGTAGTTATCCATCTTTCCTTGGGTTGTACCATCACTGTTTGTTCTTTCTACCTGTCACATGGAGAGACCTATGATCAATCAGACCTTGATGCTCTCATTGAACATTTGCTGTCTCCCTTTTTAATCCTGGGGGACTATAATGGATATCATCCCCTCTGGGGAAGTGCTGATGTTGACAGGAGGGGTTGCTCCGTGGAGCATATGCTCTCTGATCACAACCTTTCTCTTTTCAATACTGGTTCTTCCACTTATTTTCATGCACCTAGTCAGTCCTTTTCTGCTATTGACCTTTCAATTGGCTCCCCTTGACTATTCTCCCATATTTTTGTAGGGTTGACACAAATCAATGAGGCAGTGATTATTTTCCTGTAATTTTGAGAGAGATTAGCTGTGGTTGATGCCACCTGACCCGCATGTCCTGATCAAGCAAACTGGCCCTCTTTTACTGCTCCCACAGAACTTGATCCTGCCATTATCTGTAAGCCATCAATAGGCAACTGTGTTGTAACAGTAACTGACTGTATTATACAAGCAGGTACTCAAAGTATTCCTGGAACTTTGACATGTTTTCCAGGATATCCTCGTTTGTAATGGATTCCTGCCTGCCACATGGCATGGAAGGCTCAAAAACAGGCCTGCGATACTTTCCGTAGATATCCCACAATCTCAAACTGCATTGCTTTCCAGCAGGCCTATGCACGTGCTCAGTGGGTAAGATGTCAAAGCTATAAGGAATCTTGAATTAAGTTCACAGCCAGCATATCTTCTACCACCAGTTCCAAAGCCATATGGGACAAGATTCGAAAGGTCAATGGGCAGTATAATTCCACTCCCTCTCAATCTTGCTCTCTGATGGCCAGGAAGTAGCTGATACCAGGAGCTTTGCTGATACTTTAGGTTAAAGCTTTTGTCAGGTATCTAGCACCTCTGCTTCTTCCTCCACCTTCTTAGCCATCAAGACTCAGGCAGAGTGATCACCTCTTTCCTTTTGAACTGATTGTCTGTATGACACTGGTGGAGCTCATACTGGCTCTTCATCGGTCTGGCAGTACATTGGTTGGACCTGATGATGTACACTATAAAATGCTATGCCATCTATCTCCTACTTCTCTTACTATTCTTCTGTTTGTTTTTAACTAAATCTGGCAGGAGAATGTTTTTCCTTATGCCAGGCTATTGTCCTACCTTTCTCTAAGTCTGGGAAGGATCCCAAGATTCCTTGAAACTACTGTTCATTTGCTTTGATGAGCTTTGTCTCTGTAAGACCTTAAAGAGGATGGTTAATGCTTGTCTCATTTGGTTCCTTGAATCAAACAACCTCCTCTCATCCACCTAGTGTGGGTTCTGATGACAGCACTCCACCATGGACCACCTGATTTGAGTTGAAATGTCAATCAGAAAAGCCTTTCACAAATAACAACATCTAGTATCAGTATTGTTTGACATTGGGATGGCTTATGATACAAGTTGGAGGTATGGCATTTTGCAAGACCTCCATATATGTGGGTTATGTGGCCATTTGCCCATGTTTATTTAAAAAAAAAATTTAAGACAGGATATTCAAATTTTGTGTGGGTTGAACACTTTTCCATTCTTTTCTGCAAGAACTTGGAGTCCATCAGGGCTGTGTTTTAAGTGTTACTTTTCAGTATAAAGATTAATGCCATCACTGAACAACTCCCTCTTACTGTTGCAAATGGGCTCTATGTCGACGACTTTCACATCTGTCAGTTGCCGAACATGAAGTATATTGAATGGCAGCTCCAGGCTGCCATCAATTGTTTACTGAAGTGGACCATAGCAAATGGCTTTAACTTCTCTCTCTCTAAAACCATTTGCTGCACTTTTGCTGCTGATGGGGAATTCCACCCTGATCCTGAACTCCATATCAGTTAAGTTGTACTGCTTGTGGTCACTAATACAAAGTTCTTGGGGTTTTATCTTTGACTGTATGTTTACCTTTATACCACACATTAAGCAGCTACGGGTGAAATGTACAAGAGTACTGAACATCCTCAATGTCCTCTCTTCCACCACCTGGTAAGCAGATCAATGTTTTATACTAAAGATATATTGTGCTATTATTCAATTAAAACTTGACTATGAATCACTGGTCTATGCTCTGCCAGGACCTCAGCCTTAAAGATGCTGGATCCCATTCATCATCAAGGACTTTGGCTCTGTACTTACCCAGTTCAGAGCTTATACGTAGAGTTTCATGAACCTTCTTTGCACCTCTGCTGTTTGCAACTGTCTTTACTATATGCTTCGAAACTTCATTCCTTACCAAAGCACCTGGGATTGTGCTTTCCTTCCTTTGTGAACCATACTTTATCAGAATAGACGATCTGCCATTGCTCCTTTGGCCTTCATATCCAGGTGCATTTGGATGAATTGGGTCTGTCCTTGGATAACATTGCTGTATCCACTGGTCAGCCCATCCCACCATGGCTTCTTATGGTCCCTAAATGTGACCTATCTTTAAGTCATCTGAGAAAAGCAGACACTCCCTTCTTCATCCCTCAATTTCCCCACTCTGGCTTCAAGCATGTCTTTTTGTCCTGTTCATTCAATGGGTTTGGGACTATTCACGTGTGTAACATCCATGTTTTATCGTATAGTATATTTCTCATCCATGTCTTTATATCAACATAAGTGGAGAATATTCCATCATTGGTAAATCAGATAGATTTCACCATTCTCAGTTTGGTTTTTTACATGGTTGTTTGACAAAGGTCTGTCCTTTTCAACTATTGCAGGTTATAGGGTGGTTCTGTCATCACCTTTTTGTTTGCATTTTTTTTCCTCTCCAGTTGTTTCCCTTCATTCAATATTCCATATTTACTCTAGCTCTGATCTGGGATTACATAGTTCATAAATGGTGTGATCTCCCACTGGTGTGTTTCCCCTTCATAGAAATGAAATGCTCCATGGGTGCTCTTTAGGTGCTTTTAAAGGGTACTGATCTAGGTCCCTCCACCTTCTTAATATAGGATTCTAATTGTAATTGTGAGAGGAGGTAATTAATTATATCAGAAGTTAATATTTTTCTACAAAAAAATATTTCTAATAGAAACTTGCCTACTCTCACACTTGCCTATCCTTCCCACTTCTGGTGTTATTTTTGTGCTAAATCTGAAAGTGAAGTTTGGGTTCAACTTTATAGAGGAAGCTAGCTGTGATAAGAGGGTTTGTCTGATACTACTGACAGAGGACTCTTACATGCTAATTTACATGCTTGAATGCAACTGAAGTAGGTGGTATACATGTGGAATTAAGTGAAAGTTTCAAGGCTAGTGGCTTGTGAAAATGTGTGTACTAGAGGGTTGTCAAATTAAGAATAACTCTGAGTAGAAGTACTGGAAATATATTTTCAGTGTAGAAAATATTAACATTCATTAGGGTGGCTTTTACTTTTGAATTTTCTAGTGTGTAGTAGGGCACCTTGGGAATTTTTGATTAGTTGAAAATTAATCTGGGCCAGTTTTTAGCAAGATATGTCCAAAATTAGAGGTCACCAAATGATACTTTCCTGTTTTACCATATGTTCTTAAAGATGGTGCTTGAGGCAGTCTTCTCATTTAGCATGGTGACATCAGTTTGACTTTAAAAAATGTATCTGGTACTGTTGTTAATAGGCGTAACAGGTGTGAGTGAACAGTCTTTTTGTGTACTTTAGGTACATCTTAGCAACTTGCTTTTAACTGAATGCTAATTTAATTACATTAAATTTCTTCTATTTTATTAACATAGTTAATCAAGCTCCAGTTATCACAATTCTCTTGTTTTTAGATGAGTATTTAAAGTGTATAATCAGTATATGGGTCTGAGTTCACAGTAATGAGATGGAACAAACCTACTTCAATTATACTTATTGAACCTATTCTAAGTAATGTAATTCATAAAAATTTAAATTGATATCATAATTGACCATGAGTATTTTCATCACATTTTCCTGTAGTCCTTCTCAGTGTTCGGCCCGGCATGGCCAAGCGCATATGGCCAAGCACGTAAGGCGTGCGACTCGTAATCCGAGGGCCGCGGGCAGTGGTGGGATTCAAAAATTTTAAGAAGGGGTTCTCTCAAGGAGATGTCTCCACGACATCAACAATTCAACGGTATAATTGAAGCCATCAACGGGTTCGCTAAGCTAAAAAATTTTTAAGAACGGGTTCGCGTGAACCCCTGCGAACCCCCTGAATCCCACCACTGGCCGCGGGTTCGCGCCTGCATCACACTAAACATGCTCGCTCTCCCAGCCATGGGGGTGTATAATGTGATGGTCAATCCCACTATTCGTTGGTAAAAGAGTAGCCCAAGAGTTGGCGGTGGGTGGTGATGACTAGCTGCCTTCCCTCTAGTCTTACACTGCTAAATTAGGGACGGCTAGCACAGATAGCCCTCGAGTAGCTTTGTGCGAAATTCCAAACAAACTTCTCAGTGTTCTACCCAGACATAAATAAAGGATTAAAGAGGAATGTAACAAAAATTTTTATAGCAAGTCATGATTTTATTATTCTTAACTTGATACAACATACATTGAGAGTGAAAAAAAGTTACATGAATTATTCTGGTTTTAACTCATATGAAATTTGATGTTTATAAGATGCAGAGTTGTTATTCACACCTGTAATGTCTAATATTGATAGGTGTACTTAATTTTTTCATAAGTTATAATATTTTTTGTGTAACAGTTTCAATGTTCAGAACCATCCCTTAATATTCCTCAATAAGATTATACAGCCAAATGTTAAGCATATAAAGTTAAAAGGTATAAATGTGTAGGTTTATAAAGTTTGTGTGTTTACAATGAAGAGAAGTTTTCCTTCTCAGTAGACCTTTTTAGATCTCTCAAGATTAAGTTGATATTTTTACACATACTTGCATGAATTTCTCACAAAAGACACATTTTTAAAATTGAGTTTAAAATATAAAAAAACTAAAATTTTGAGAAGAATCACCTTTGTTGAATTTTCCAGAAAGCTTCTTAATTTTGAAGTGATTTCTACAGCAAAAGCAACAGGCAATTGCATTAATTTGACTGGTAATCTCACATTCAAAGTAAAAGCCAATAAGCATGTAGAAATAGTAAATGAAGACCAGTAACAAATTTCTTCTGAAGACGACATAGTTGTATGCTGTGATTTTATGAAAGGATTCTAAAGGTCCATAAGAAAATTTGTAGGTTTAAGGGTTTTTAATTAACTTTCTACCTTTTATGTCACAGGTTTATGTTCTGCTATCCCTGCATCTATTGGTACCTTACATTAAGTAGTCGATGTCCACTTGCATGCTATCTATCATCTGTAAACCAGTTGGTTAAATTATATCCTCCAAGGGACATCATATAGAAATATTTGATCTGCCACATTTAACTCTGATGCCAATGAGTGATAACAGTGTTGCAGCACAACAAAATAAAGGATGGTAGCAGTAATCTTTGGACAAATAAACAGCTTTGAAAATGTTGAACAGTGAAATATATAAAATACCTTATCACAGCAAACATAAAAACTTTATAAAATGTAATTGAGGGTCAAACATAGTCTACAAAATTTGACAGCAAATAAGCCTAATGATAAAAGCTATGGAGGTTTATTTTCCCCCCTACATCTCTCATAACTTCTGAAAAATTTTGTTTTCACAAATGTAACCAAGAGAAGTGAAAGCCTGTTGTGAAGCATATAGCAGCATTTTTAAAAATGAAGCTATCACAAAGTATATTTTTCTTAAAGACTGGGTTAGCTTAAAGCACACAATGTTGTATAAATGGATCCAACTACAAGAAAATCTTAACTTGATGTACCATCTGTACATTTAACTAAGGAAACATTTAAATCTGTACATTTAGTAAAGAACATTTAACTAAGGAAACAAATCTAATAAGTGTTGGAGTTTTGGAAAGAATAATCACAGTAAAAAAGAATGCATGGAACATGTTTGCAGAGCAAAAACATATTGAAACATAATGCACACAATAAAACTGTTATAAGTTCAGTAAGAAGGGAGTGCATTTCATGGAAATAAATGACAAACATTACTGATATCGTTAATGAATTAGCAGAAAATTTGCTTGAAAGGAAAAATTCTAAATCAAACCAGAAACACTATTAAAAAAACTTATAAAAACAAAACAACAAACAAAAAAAACTTCAATATTGAATACTTAATAATAGGTAGGGAAAAAATAATTTATATGCATAAGAAAAAGTTTTATTGATGGTGGAATATACTACATGTTTCAATAAAAAAGATGCCTGAAGACAGACCAATTTTCTTAACCTTAAGAAACTATTATCTGACTGTCCATCGGTATGTAGGGCCATCCGTTGGATTGAAGATATTTAAGTAGGTGTATGATATGTTTACCATTTATATTATACCTGTATATAAATGAATTTTTATTGGAATATCAAAAGCGGATGCCCACAGGTCAGACAAGTAACCTGACCAAATCTTGTAGTGATAATCCGAGCTGTCTAAGCCTTACATTCGTTGACGTGGTCAGGTAGATGTATAGGTAGCAGACGAAAAAGTTGCTGTTTTAGAAAAATTTGAATTGTTATATTGGGATGTTAGCGACCTTTTTAGCATATTATTAGTATATATGCACATAATATATCGTAACCAATACAATGAATCGTTGGTTTTGTATGTAGAAATTCAGTTGGGTGTTTTTCAGCGAGTGGTTTGTTTGGAATCATTGTCAATACCTACAATTGAGTACTACCATACTTAAAATACTCCTTTAAGAAAAAAAGTAAGTACTAGATGCTCTTTCTCACAAAAGGCAAGAAACAAATGTGCAATACTAAATTCTTATTTTTTTTCAAGCGTTGGGCATGGTTACGGTCTGTTAGTTAGAAGGCTCGATAGTCCAAAGATCCAAGTTTGTTTTTTTTACATGTTAAATTTTTATGAATGTTAAATTTACTGTTTGGTTAAATTTGTGAAATTTTATTACAAAACACCTAATGGTATAACCTAAAATGGTTTCAATATCTCATGAATAGATGGATAATGTCCTATTATAACTTCGCCAACATAACACTTGTATAAGTATTAGCTGTATATGTAGCGTAGTTACGTTTCAGAATTGGATTTAGAAATCTACCTCTCCTAACAGAATAGACATTTAAGTTTTTTATTCCATAGTGCTGTGACAATAAATTTTATATCCCAAACTGCCACCCGCCAGTACAGCCGTAAGTCTATGGCTTTAAAACACTAAAATTGGGGAGATTCTCCTCGGTGGACTCAGCAGATAGCCCGAAGTGTCTTTGCTATAAGAAAACACAAACAAACACACAATATCCCAAACTCATTAAACATATTGAAATCTCCCATTTAATAACATTATCTTAACACTGAATCAATGCAATTAATTTTAAACTATAATGTAGATTCAAATACTTCTATGGTTTGTATATGAAACGAGAGCAAGCCATCAAAGATGGGTGTTTTCTCAAACCTTCACCAGGAAGTGTCCTTTAAAATGGTTGTTTTGTTCTTTTATTCAAGCATAAAGAATGCATTTTGAAAAAAAAGAAAAAAGTATTGAACTGTTTGTAAAGCAGCTATAATTTTTATAAAGCATTATTATTATAATTAATTTTTTCATTTCTATTGTATTGATGCTTTTTATAAAATTCAAAATTTATTCATTTTTATCCATTTCCATACAGTTGGTTTTATTTTTGAATTCCAGATTTATATCTTATGTATATTAAATTTCTCTTAACCTTATATTTCAGATTTACACTTTATTTAATTAGATCGAGTTATTATTGAGTGGTCCACTTTGGAAACTTAGTGGAAACATAAAATTTGAATGTATTATTGTCAATCTTCATTAATCCCGAAGCTCGGCATGGCCAAGCGTGTTAAGGCATGCAACTCGTAATCTGAGGGTCGTGGGTTTGCAACCCTATCGCGCCAAACATGCTCGCCCTCCCAGCCGTGGGGGCATTATAATGTGACGGTCAATCCCACTATTCGTTGGTAAAAGAGTAGCTGAAGAGTTGGCAGTGGGTGGTGATCACTAGCTGCCTTCCCTCTAGCCTTACACTGCTAAATTAGGGACGGCTAGCACAGATAGCCCTCAAGTAGCTTTGTGCGAAATTCAAAAAACAAACAAACAATCATTAATCCCGATTTTGTTTGTGATTGTATTTAAGCACAAAGCTAAACAATAGGTTATCTGTGCTGTCCCAATATGGGCATCAAAACATGATTTTTTATGTTACAAGTCCACAGTCATTTTGCTTGGTCACTTTGGGGGGGGGATTTGTCCCTTACAGAAATGACTTTGTGTAAACTGGAGTATCATCTTTTCCAGTTCTTCAAAAAGGCTTTATTTTAACGAATTTACATTTGAAATACTTATCTAGCTGTCAAGGATGTGTAGATATGTGTAAAAAAAAAAAAACATACTGTGAAAAAAGAAAGAAAAAAACCTGGAAAAATCCAACGCATTTGTTTGCCGATGTGTGTTGTCTGTAGAATATATATTTGTATCAAAATACCTAGTTATCAGCTTATTTAATCTATTGACCACCTAAAATGAACATAACTCGCATGCTTGTATGCCTGTATATAGGACCCATAAAAATCCCACGTAAATTCACCCTAGTACGTCCGAGTAATTGTCAAAATCCTTAAACTTATGCTTTGTGTGGCATGCTAATCCCCTATAATTACAAAAGATGGGCAAGTCCATTATTTTCGTTTATCAATGTAGAAAAGTTAGGTTTTTATTATTTGTTGTTAACAAGGATTGTGCTTTATTTTTGTGAGTTTTGTTCAATCTTTTTATTGTTCACATTTTAAAAATCTCAGGTTAAAGTATCAGTTACAGAACAATCTCCTCACTTCTTGACCAGTTCTAGTCAGTTCCTCCCACAAGGCATTTGCCACAGCATGAGCTGTCTTTTAAACATGTACTTACATTAAGGTATGTCCAACTACGTAGCCCCCCAGTGGCTTTGTGATATGTCTGCGGACTTACAATGCTAAAATCCAGGTTCTGATACCCGTGGTGGGCAGAGCACAGATAGCCCATTGTGTAGCTTTGTGCTTAATTCAAAACAACAACAACAACAATCAATCACAGAAAGGTGCAACCATGAGCTATTTGCCACCACAAGTGATGCTTCTATCAAACAAAATGGAAAAAGCAGAGCATCTGCTTTGAGTGTGGACAAAACACCCATGATTTAGAGATCAGCAAAAACAGAAGTAAGATCAGCTTCAAGAGGTAACTTAGCATATACATGCTGGCCTATGATATTAATCTTTTACTGAGACAAAATATGTAGAAGCAGCAATGTTGGCTGTTATGTAGCAGATTCAGGAGGACCAGCAAAAAATGGTAGATTCCATGGCAACTGTTCCAGGAAACTAACAGGGATCAAGTCGGGTATGGCTGCAACTTGGAAGTGCAGTGGACAGCATTGACCAATGAGTTTAGTGGTCAGCCCAGCTCTATCAGGGCTGGAAGGAGCTTGATATGTGTTCATAAAGGTAAAATAGCGAAAGATTACGTTCCTAGTAGGAACATGAGTGGTGAAACCCTAGTTTATCTTGTGATATTTCAAGCCTTCGGAGATGACCACCATTCCAGCCAGTAGATTCAAACTTTGTTCTGGTGAATGGCAGTAGATTAATTATTAGAGGAGATACAAATCTCTGGCTCATTCAAATACATGTCATGCATAGAAAAAGTGGCCATCTTGGGCCCTTGGATATTGACATTGTTTGGATAGATGTGCTATGGAGTTTGTCCATCAATTTTACCAGTACAACAGCTGAATGTATGTTCTGCAAGAGTCATTCAATACTGACCAAATTAAGCCCAAAAATAGTGGATTGCATAAGTGTACACAAGGGGTATTCTGTGGTTTAAACCAGACACAATATAAATTACTGATGCCATGCAATATTTGTTATAGAAACCATGCCAAAGAAATAAGCAAGATTAACTCAGATAGCGATAGCAAAACAGGAGTAATATCTTAGCATTACTCTATAATTATGGATGACTGGTTACTTTGATGGTTGTTGGAATAGTCATTGGTGCAATAACAAAAGTGGAAGCAACTGAGGCTGATTGTGACATAAGGAATGTTTCTGTCATGTAACTGAGAGCAAACACTAGGCTCTCGATACATCTAAGGGAAGAAATTGACAGTTGTGTAGACAATCTAGACCCAAAACAGCAAAAACAACTCGGTAACATGTTCGATGAATTTGCAAACTGTTTGTGGTACCTGATGACAGATTGGGATGAACAATGTTGACTTTGCACTACACAGATAAAGGAGCACATTTCTAATAAAGCAATTAATGTGCCAACTTCCTTAGAACAGTAAGAAGGTTGCAAGGACTGAGAAACAACAGATTCTATAGAATGGAATTATGCAGCCTTGAAAAAGTACTTGATCATCCTCATTGATTAATGTTAGAAAGAAAACAGGAATGACAAAGTTCTGTATGGACTTTTGGTAAATGCATTAATGTGAGTTAATGCATTACTATGAAGAGTTGATAGCCTGGATGTATTATAGACATTGGAATTGAATTCTCGATACTGGGAAATCAAAATGGACAATGAAAGTAGGGCTAAAGCTTATAGCTCGAGAGATGAACTGTACAGGTTGTGAGTCATGCCATTCAGTCTTTGTAATGCTCCTTTCGAGAGGCAGATGATGATGCTTAATGGATTGTAATGGGAGCAATATCTGGTCCATGTCAACAATATTTTAGTGTTTTACCACACTTTTAAGTTTGCATCTGAGAATCTGAAGATGTTATTTCAGTACATTTGAAAGGCAGGCTTAAAACTGAAATTTTGAAAGTGTTCATTAATGCTAATGGAAATGGTATATTTTATCACATAATGGGGGGAGAGATGGAATCTCCAAATATCCAACTAAAATAACTACAATCCGAGATTGGTCTTAACTCATGATGAAACAAACATCACAGTTTCCTTGGTTTTATGTCCTACTATGGACAGTTTATCACCAAGTTCTAGGAGATTGCTGCACCATCATTGACTTCCACTTTAGTGGAATAATAGCGCTCCACTCCCATTATCACTGTTGCAGGGTGGAGTGGAACATGTAATCACATACATTAGTCACGGCTTCTAATGTAGATACTACACAATGAAAAAAACTGTGGTTGTTTTTATCAAGAGCTACTATTGTTAGTTGTTTGATAGAAAGTTCACCATCCCACCAGACCATACTTTGCTGAAGTGTTTAATAAACTTTTAAAATTTGGAGGGATCGTTTTGGATCACCACGTTACAAGTGAGACATTGTTCATTTGTAGTGTCCTGCTTGTGGACACTGTGGGAGTCAAAATTGTGCTTGTTTTAGTCATAGTGATTACTAACCATAAAATATTTGACTCCAATAAAGGATGGATGCCAAAGCTCCAAGCTCCAAGAAGTGATGCATAATATCATACATGTACTACAATGCATGGATACTGCTTGGCCATGAAGCTAGGGCTACTGCTTATCTGTATGTTTATGGACTGAAAGGGCATCACAGACCATTGTGATCTAAACCACTGAGTAGAAAGCACTTGCAAAATGTATGAACTACATTTTTCAGCTGCTTATTAATTATGATCAATTAGCACAATCGTGTGATTTGAAGATATCAGTGTTAGTTACCTGTTTTCTACCCTTTACTTTTCTAAGCACTTTTCAATCAATTACCCTGAAAAATCAAGCCGAGTCATGGAACTTCATAGAAGATTTAGCATCCAGTCCTTGGCATTACCAAAGTTTTATCCTATGCATATTGCCCCATGGAAGGTATGACTAGTTAGCTTATCATTAATATTTGTGGATGAAAAGCTGGTTCTAAAACTAACTGGGTTTCTTACCCAGCCTTTCTTGAATGTGTATTGATTTACAGTGATAACAACACTAATTTTAAATCATAGTAAAGATAATTCTGTTCAAACGCCTTAATTTGTCTGAATTTTTACCAGTGATTATTCGTTTAGTGAAGCCTAAAATAACCATGTATAGAGTTTGGCAGCTCCTAGATGACACTAATATTGCTATAAAGGGTAGTTGTTCTTGCGGGAGCCCGAGCAGTTTGTAAAACTACGAAATTACATGATGGCACAACATAACCAAAAAAAACACCCAGATATTAAGTAGGGAAACAAACATAAACAAACTCAAAAATCAAAGAATCCCTGTTTACATAACAACTTAAACTAAAATTAATCCAATATAATGGAACACCTTTATACCTATACTAATTAATAACCTAACATCTAACTGCAATGCCCCTACAATCCTTTACCTGTTTACACTCTCGTCCCTAAGACATATGTCAGGTAACGGACAGTTGCAAACTTTTTTGTTAACCTGAAGTTGACTAAAGAAGGTCAAAATGATGTTCTCTACTTTTTCCGATTGTTGACACTGTAGGTTGTGGTGTGACCACTTGGGGTCACTGACAGATGTGCTGACATCTCCAGAGGGACTTCTATATCTATAAGCCAAATAAGAGCTTTTGGGCACTAGGTGTATTCCAACGGATGTCTGAGTCTTGAAAATGAAAGGATGTGTGAAAGGGTTTCTAACAAGAAACTATGATAGTGGTGTGCAGACAAGGCAGATTATTTGTCTAACAGTTTTAGCCATCAATCTGAGAGTATTCACGTCACCAGCAAGGCCCACAGAGAAAGTTAGGAATGAAGTGCCAAAAGATTCCACCCAGAAGAGGCCAAATATCATGCTCATATCGGGCTATCAAAGATGGTTATGAACTGGCCCCATTAGAGGAGAGTCTAATATTTAAAACTTCATTATCAAGAAACAACATCCCAATGGAAACAGGCCTTGGCTATCTAATCTGAGAGAGAGATTGGCTGGCGTGAAAGGCCACTTCTCTGTCGAAATATAAGGATGAGATCTAGTACTTGTGGACAGGCTAGTCAGAGCCTACAAAGCAGATGTGAAAAAGTAAGGTTCTTAGTTTAATAATGTTTTTTCTGTTTTATTTAATGCTTAGTTTTTATTCCAACTAGTCTATTTACTCCCTAAGTGATCAGTTTATTTCTAGACTTTCATTATTTTAATTTCCTTATTATTATTTTTATTTCGTTTTACTTTTTGTATATGTAAAAGTGTAACCACACACTGCTTGATTTTAAGAGAATTTCATGTATGTTTGTTAAAGGGTTTTTTAATATTTCACTGTTTTATTTTGTTTGTAGTGGATTATTTTATTGCTTGAAAACATTATTTTATTATGGATGGTGTTTTAAACTATATTATAAATAGTTTTCTTATACTTAGCAGTTATTTTAAGAACTTTGTTGTTAAAGGGTGTCTTCTCTCTACTTTGTTTGTAAGAGTTAGAAATAAAATAAAGTACTCCTGGATCATGTTGTGAGTTAAGATAATTGGTTTTAAAGTTAGATGTAATTGTTGCCTTGAGAATAGGTTTAAGAGACAGAGGGAAGGAAAAGTGTAATATATGGGCATATCATGTAGTTTTTATCTTCTATAATAATATAGACGTCTTAAAGTATTTTGGTTATTAGGTTTTGTTTCTGGTGAGGTGGCAACATGTCATCCAGGAAGAGTTAAGATTTCAATATTTCAATCATTTTCCTTTCTTTTTGCTTCAGTAGCTAATGTATTTTATCTATGGTATATTGCTGAGGGGTTCAATCACAACACACCACTTTGGCTTTAAATTCCTGTAAAAAGGTGATCTTCCAGTGTCAGTTGGCTGGTCCTATTGAGCTAGGGTCAACTAAGTACTAGTGTTAAGTGTTTTAAATGGGTTTTGTGGACACTACATCTGATGCTGATGTTCAGATAGTGCTTACATGAAACCTTGACATTGCTACAGTGTCCTTATTTGACATTGTAATGTATCCCATCGTAGAATTCTATAGGGGGGTGGGGTCATTGGGCACTGAATATTTTTTCTTTCATTATGGATCCCCCAAACCCAGGTCATCAGTAAGTAACCATGCTTTAGATACTCTGGACAGCAGTTTCCATCTCCTTCTACACCTGCATCTCATTTTCTCACACTACATTTTTTGTCAAACAAAAATTTAGGGCAAATGTCTACAGTTTTTATTCAGAAGGGATTAGAGGGGTTTGCTGCTTGATTTAGGTTAGTCAAGAAACAATGTTGTGGGAGCATCTTGGTGGAAATGTCTATCCCAAAACACAGTGAACATCCTCGAGCAAGAGACCCTCATTGGTTTCTCCACCCAAGGAGTTTCTACAGTGAGGCATATCTCCACTTATCAGGATGGAATTATGCTGCTTATCAATGTTTTAATTTTCACGTTTGCATCATCACTCTGCCCCTGCAGTCAGAGTGATTTATCTGAACTGTAAGGTATGGCCATATATTCCCAATCATTTCATTGTTAACAGTTTGATCACTCAAAGACATCATGTTGTAATTCTTTTATGTGTGCTTGTTGTGGTGGCAAAGACCATGATGCCTACGAGTGTGAATTGGACCCTCACTGTGTTAATGGCTATCACAATCTGTGTGTTCTTGGGTCATACCATTACTGTTTGTTCTCTCTAAACTCAGACTCTGATGCTCTCATTGAACAATTGCCATCTCCCTTTTTCATCCTGAGAGACTTTAATGGAAACAGTCCCATTTGGTATGGTGTTGATATTGAAGATCATTCCAGATCACAATCTTTCTCTCTTCAGTACATTGGATCTTCTCCCCTACAAGAATGTCTAGCAATGTATCGTTTGCCCTAGATTATGTAGATACTATGCAGTACACAGATTGTACTACAGGGTGTTCGGAAAGTCACTGTGCACTTATATATTTATTAACAGACAAAACTACACAGTGACTTTCCAAATACCCTGTATTTACACCAACTTTCTTAGCCCTGCCCTGGCTTTAGTCGATATTCAAAAACGACTAGATTATTTTCTCTATCTTCTTTCAATTCCAGTTTTATCTAGATACCTGACCACATCGATATTTGCGGGAATGAGGTCGTTGACACAGCAGCTATCACTGTCTGCTTTGGTGCTTTTTTTTTGGTGGTGTCGTTACGACCACGGAAAACGGCACTATTTTCAACATGTTTTTAACCTTTTACGCATCTTTACTTTTTATCTTCTATTTAACTCTTTTATCTGAATGTTGGACATTATATCGTTTTAGCTCTATTTATTTTTACAATAATTTTACCTTTACGTTTTTAACCAGTTATCTTGCGCAGATGGCCTAGCTACTTTGCGCCAATGAAAGCCAAACAACCAACCAAAAACACCCCATGTAGTGATGACCTCTGTGTGTGGTAACCAAATACTTTTCTTTGAGAATGACAAAGGAACAGAATTAAGTAGAAAAATATCAACTTCATGGTTTTATTGACCACAAGTTATTTAAAACCTGCACGTATCCAAGATAAGGAATAAATTCAATATAAATTTAGTACGATAGAAAAAGGGAAGTTATGTTATGTTCCTATACCATGTGATTAAGCAAATGAAAATAAAGAGCACTATTATCTTCTTATACTAATACATTTTTATTTTAATTGAGCATTTATTTTGTATATGTGTAGGTTTCACATAATAGGCAGAAAATGATCGAGTCACCTCTGTGTTTAGCTGTAGGGATGGTGTTCTCTGGAAGATTTCCTTCCCCCTTCTTACGGAAAATATAGCGAACATCATTGTGGCCAAAAACTCGATTTTAGTCTCCTCTGACGAAAGAATACTCTTCCAATAGGTAAAGGGCTTATCTACATGGTTTCTTGCATATCTCAATCATGCTTCTAAATGAACAGGCTTTAAATATGGAGTTCTATGAGGACGGCATGCTTTAAACCCAAAAGAGCATAACATGTTCGTAACTCTAGAGGTGCTTACTTCAACCCCAATTTCCCTTACCAGTTTATATATGTCATTATGTGTCAAACAAGGGTTCCTACTAACTTCTCTGAGAACCTTCCTCTTGGTTCTCTCTGAAATTTTGGTGGGACGTCCGGAACAAGGGAGGTTAGCAGTTGATCCTGTAAGCTTAAACTTGGCAATTATGCTTGAACAGTAGATTCGGCACATTAAGTTGTGTAGCATTTCTAATCGAATTACATAATTAGGCCTAGATGTGGATTTTTCAGTAGCGAAATGTACATCTTTAACATAGAGTTAAGTAAGTAGTATCAGTCAGTAGGCCTAAGTATACATGCAAGGCTTGCAAGCACTATCACAGAATCTACCTACGTCTTGTATGTAGTGTAAGATTAAGTAAAATTTTCATCACAACAGATTGAACAGAGCATGAAATTGAAAATATTACTCCCAAGCGTAATCTCCTGTGATCTAGATCTGGCAGGCCATTTGTAGCTTGTAGCTGCATCAATCTTATGTGTATATTGTGCAGTTTTCCTACTCCAGCACCCTACATCATCCCCTTCGCTCCCTTTAAGACATCATGTTGTAATTCTTTATGGTAAAAGAGCAATATTTTATGTGTGCTTGTATAATTAAAACATAAAAGGAGCGGTTTCAACTGTGGTGGCAAAGACCATGATGCCTACAGGAATATAATGTATTTGTGATTGTTTAAGTATTTTCGAGTGCAAATTGGACCCTTAGCAACTGGAAAAGGCAAAACAGAAATTCAACGAACACCAATCATCCTCTCAACACAGATTTGCTATATCTCCAGAAGGTTCACTTGATGTAACTCCAATGACTGTTCAGCTACATGATACAGGAAGAATGCCAAAGAAGTCTAGCCAAAATATTCAGAAGTTTATGTTTCTTACTGCATCAAGGTTTAGCATTACATGGACATACTGAAACGGAGAGGAACTTCCTGCAGTTAGTGAAGCTCCTGGAAGAGGAAGATCTTGAGTTGACGGCCTACTTGTCAAAGAAAACCACTTTCACATCACCTCAGGCTCAGAATGAAATAATGGAGATGTTAAGCCATCAAATACTGAGGAACATAGCACACGAAGTGCAGCAAAGTCAAATCTTTGCATTAATGGTTGATGGCACTCAAGATGTTACAGGTGTCGAACAGGAAGCAATATGTGTGCGATACGTAAATGAGAACCTTGATGTTCATGAAACATTTCTTGATTTGTACAGTGTTTCCAATACAACTGGTGAAACAATATCCTCGACTATACTTGATGTACTAAATTTACCACTGTCAGGATTAAGAGCACAAACTTATGATGGAGCCGCTAACATGAGTGGTGCATACAGTGGATGCTAGGCAAAAATAAAATAGAAGTAACCATCAGCTTTGTTTTTTACTGCAGAGCAGACAAGGCTAATTTAATAATGCAACATGCAGTTGAAGCTTGTGAATGTGTTCAAGATTCTATCCAGTAGGTACATGGACTTTGTGTCTTGCTCCAGAGGTCAGACAAATACAAGACAATCTTTGAAAATATTTTATCGTCAGACAGCCACAATGGTCCAGTTAAATACATCTGCCCACTGTGTCCAACATGCTGGTTGTGCCACCTATCTGCAATTACATGTGCTAATGACCACTACAGTAACATTGTTGATTCTTTGTCTGAATTAGCAAATGAAAAATCAGATGTGGCAGTGAAAGCACGAGGTCTGCTGGACAGATTTGACAAAGGAAAGAGTTTTAGGATTGTTGATGGCTCAGCATCCATTAGCTGCATTAGAGGAACTAAACGGTGCATTCCAAGCAAAATCAGCGACAGTATCTGGCATGATTGAAGCATCTTCAATGACAGTTGAGCAATTGAGGGTATTGCGGACAGAGGAAAATTACAACAAGATATTTGATGAAGCTGAGAAAAAGGTAACTTCCCTAGATCTGGTGCATATTGAACTACCACGCATTCGCAGACCCCCCAGAAGGATCACAGGTGATGGCTCAGCACACCATTCTGTAACAGCTAGAGATTACTATAGAAGCCAATATTTTGAACTTGTGGACACAGTCATAGAACATTTACATAAAAATTTATGAATATTTGTGTTAGTATAATTCTTATAATATGCACATCTATTAGCCTAATCGTGATACTTTTAAAGTTATGAGCAAAAAACTACTCGGGGATACGAACACCTGTCGCAACTGTAGATTTGAGTCTATTTATGATTGGCTTTATTTTATATCTTGAAGTTAAACAAAATTGCGTGTTTACATTTAAAAACACGTTTAAAATATATTACATTACAAAGCCAAAGAAAAAGGCACTCAAATATAACGAAGAAGAACATTTTATTTACCAATCTCGAAAAACATATCATATGGAACATTATTTCAGTATACTTATAAAGGTGAAAGAAACTGGTAACGCATTTTGTATATCTAGAAAACTAGAGGGAGCAAGATTTTCTGAGTTATTTACCTTTTAAGATGTTATTTATCAACTACATAAAATGTAATTTCTTTAGCCAGTGTGTATAATATTTAAAAAAACAACAATTTTCTGGAATCCAAAGTATCTCTTTATAATGTTTAATTAGACCAAAAACAATAATTTTGGCTGCTAACTACAAATCATCAGTAGGTCTCCATGAGGAAAAAGGTCAGAAAGTATGAGCAAATATAGACTGATACCAGAGAGAAAAGTCAATATACATAAGTTATTGAAATGTTTCATAACTGATATTTGTAATTTGAGTACTTCATAAATATATATAAATACTTAAAATAGAAGATTGTGAGAAGTTCATATGCATTATTGTGTAAAATCGAAATTAAGTTATATTTCCTTTACGGACTCTAATATTTTAAGTTATTTAAAATGAATAATTTTGGCAGTAGGAAACCTAAAACTTAAAATACAAGTTAATGAAACTAAGTTTAAATTATTTAATTTGTTCTTTACTACAATTTACAAATAACTATAGTACAACTTATCATAAGTTGTAGTGTAACTTGTATGAAATCATTCTATGTAGTAAATTATGTAAGAAAAATAACTTGAATACTTATACCACAACAACAGGTATTTGAGAATTTTGTTAAGTTCCTGCCAGAGTTGCATTTTTTAAAAATAGGAAAATGTTATTAAATCACTCCTCAATAAAGTTCAGTATTGTTGTTTCTATATTATCAAAATATTTTGAGGTTTTAATTTTATAGTTTTAACCAGCCAAGGTACATGCCCTATGTTATTGGGTGTAAGAATGGAATATGCCCATTAGGGTGCGTCAAAAAACAAAAAGTTGTGACACTCAGTCGCTCGCTTATAATTTGATTCCATTCAATGAAAAAAATATGCTAGCGTAAAAATCAATCCAATACATTAATATTTAGGGGTTGCGCAATGCGCACAATATAATAACGTGCTTCCGGAACCAAACGAAAAGTTTGCATTAGTGAAAGGCTAGCTTCGGCTTTAGACAGAACCCAGATCAGTGACCGAAAAGCCGCGCAAATTTTGCTTCCTTTTGCAGCTCATATTGGACATAATAACGAGGACCTTGCTATTAGCCCCAGTTCCATAAGGAGGAAACGAATTACTAACCGTACTCTTCTAGCAGCTGAATTGAAGGAAAGTTTTTCTCCAAACGTTCCTTTAACATTACATTGAGATGGTAAGCTGATGCCTGACTTGGTTGGCAGAGAGAAGATCGAACGTTTGGCAATTTTAGTTTCAGGTGAAGGTGTAGAGAATATTCTTTCAGTGCCCAAGATTGATAGTGAGGATGCAAATTCAGTAGCTTCTGAGATCGGATCAGTTTTAGTAGAATTGAATGTAAAAGACAGAATTAAATTGCTTTGCTTTGACACCACGGCGACCAATACAGGATCAAAATCTGGCGTCTGTCTGAGGATTGAAATGTTGCTTGAACGTGAGCTCTTGCACCTTGCCTGTAGACATCACATTTTGGAGATTTTTCTGAGTGCTGTATTCTCTACTCTCGTGATAGACATCACAAAGTCCAGATATTACTTTGTTTTTAAACTTTAGAGATTGTTGGCCTAAAATTAATAAAACTAAGTACATAACAGCAGTAGAAGTAATGCCACTCCGAATACAGCCTTGGAAGGATGATATTATTCAATTTTGTCAGAATCTCCTTCAATCTCATCAACCACGGGACGATTATAAAGAGCTCTTGGAATTAGCTGTCATTTTTCTTGGATCTCTTCCACACGGACGTTCTTCAGTTTCTTTCCGTACTTCTGGTGCTGTACATCATGCACGATGCAATGAATCGGCATTTATGGTATTTATCTGAGGTTGCAGTTGGGCTTGCGCTCTTTGATGACCGTGTAACGAATAGCGACAAACTCAAGATGGTCTCAAATATGAATACCGTGAAATGATCTCCTAGGCCAACTCCACATTTAACAGTTGATGCTGCAAGCAATGCTGTTTCCAGAAAACTTCCAGATTTTTTTACTTCGGCAACAAAGACAATTTTCTACAATCTGGATATTAGTAGCACATTTTTATCATTACCACCGAAAGAGTGGAGCACCTCTGAAGAGTACAAACAAGGAAAGGACAGAGTAAAGAAACTTTTTGTGACAAATGACGCAGCTGAAAGAGGAGTAGCTTTAATTCAACAGTTTACGGCAAAGGGCCGCTACCATGAATGAAGATCAATTTCAGTACATGATTCAGGTGGCAGAAGAACATTGGCGAACATAATGCGAAGGGGGGCAGGCAAGATAAAACTTCAATGAAATAAATTTTTCTTTCAAGTTTTTATGTTTTTGCTAATTATATAATCAATAAATATTAAATAATTTCTTTAAATAATTTAATTACCATTAACAATGTAATGTAGGGTAAATTTAAGGAAAATAGTGAACTTTGCGAGGGATGCACGACCCCTAAATACTTCGAGCTTGAAATGAAACTTTGTCTATGTTCTTTTCTCATGCAGTGGCACAACTGAGCAAAAAAATTGGGACATTTTAATTTTTATCCTATATCCGCTGACGTACCCTAATGCCGATAAATCTAAAATTTGTATATATATATGCATAATTTAATTCACACTTTACAAATACTTTATTTCACACCTAATTTATTCCACATTATGAAAGTGGTGTTATAATTACTCTTCTTTACCTTATTTAATTTAATAATTCTTGTCTACAGCTTCAGTGTTCGTATTCTGAATACTTCTTGATAGACCATGTTAAATACTCTTCATGGGTCAGAATAGAGATTTCTTGGTGACCCAGATCTTGAATACCCAACACAGAATTGATCAAGTGAAAAGCAACAATTATCATTATGTAGTCCTGCAACTTTTAGGGTTTGACTTTGTGCTTTGGTTGTCATTTTTCCTATTAAAAATGTGATTGACTGACATTTTTAATCAAATAGCTGAAATATTCTAAGAGTAACTCAGAAAATTGGTCCAAGACTCTTGAATCAATTGTTAAACAAACATATTTTTGCTGTGGGCCTTGCCCAAGGTGAATGGCACTGCGTAACAATATCTCTATGACATTTCCCTTAGTCCAGTGTATCATCCTACATAGTTTGTGTGAGATTGGTCTAAAGAATACAGAGTAGCTCACAGACAAGTAAATGTTTTATTTTTTTAACTATAGATAATTTGAAGCGGCTACATTATAGAATATACACTGCAACAGTACCATAGTAAAATAAGTTGGTTATGGTTTGCAAATGAGAAGTTATAATTTGAGTTTAATGTAATGATTTAAAGTTTTATTTACTCTATAGTTTGGAATGAAGATGATGACAATTAAGGTATTTCACTTTTGATGCTATTATTATTTTCTAGTATTTCTTTAAAATCAGAACAGTGAGGAGAAAATGAATGGTTACAATGAAGACATACATTTACCAATTAAAACATCTAAGAAGTTAGTTAAAAAGATGACTATTCCTAAAGACTTATGCACTTTAGAAGTGAAGAATGAGATAAGCTATTATAAATTAAAGGAAAGACCACCAATACCTTTTAGACTTAAGTATTTTCTTCCATTTAGGTCCTTTCAGGAAATCAGGTTTCTCCTAAGAAGTAGCTTTTCTTCTTGCGTATTCCATACATTCTTCTTCAGTGGAGGTGTATCAGTGAAAAGAGGTATTTCACAGTTGTTCTCCAACTTAGGGATTCTTTGCTGACTGACATACTGTGGCTAAAGTGGCAGAATTTCTCGCATGGCTTATCCACCAGAAATTTTTGGTCTTCACTCTCAGATTATTAGCCCCTTGGTGTGGATTCTTGTACGTGGTGAGGGGACCTTCCAGGGAAGGTTCTATTCTTTCAGTTTACCTCCTCTGCGATCTAAACATCCACCCACATGTTTGCCATGCGTGGTGACCCGTGAAGGGGAGGAGAGCATTCTGGTGCTTGAGGGGTCCAACCCTAACACACCACTTTGGCCTTGAGTTCATGTACACGGGCAGCCTTTGGGTGGCCCCTTTGGGTCAATCAGCTGGTCCACTTGGGCCACAGTCAACCAAGTACCAGTGTTGGAAGTACTCAACAGGTGTTGTGGACATTGTGTTTGATGCTGGTGTTTGGGTATAGTGCTCACAAAAACCTGGTGTTGCTGCAATGTCCTTGCATGACATTGTAGTGCTTCCCCTCAAAGGGCTCCATGGTGGGTGGGATCAGTGGGTACCAAAATTTTCCTTTTTCCTATGGATCCTCCTTCAAAAAATTTAAATAGAAGAGTGAAAAAACAGTCAATAGGTAAACGACCATGTCTTGAAGACTCTGAGCAGCAGTCTTCAACATCTGTAACACACGCACCTCATTTTCTTATATTACATTCTCTCTCAGAAAAACCTAAAGGGCAAATGACCCCCTTTTTTATTCAGAAGGGACTAGAGGGTCTTGCTGGCTCTCCAAAGTCCGTAAAGAAGCTTCGATCTGGAGACATATTGGTTAAAACATCCACAACCCAACACAGTGAACTCCTCTTGAATTCAAAGGCAATTGGGGATATACTTATTGAGGTTACCCCTCATGCTACCTTGAATTTATCACGAAGAGTTATTGTTGAGAGGGATTTGAAGAACGTTCCCGAGTCAGGGATTCTCGCTGGTCTCTCTGCTCAAGGAGTTTCTGCAGTGAGGCACATCTCCACTCGCAAAGGTGGAGTTACACTGCCAACAAACAACCTCGTTTTGACATTTACATCACCACATCAAGGCAGGTTATCTAATTTGTAGGGTACGGCCGTACATTCTAAATCCCCTCCAATGTTTCCAATGTCAGAGGTTCGGCAACTGTAAGATGTCATGTCGTGGTTCCCTGACGTATGCTCGTTGTGGTGGCAAGGACCACGATGCCTATGAGTATGACACAGACCCACATTGTGTCAACTGCAATGGTTCTCACCCTTCCTACTTTTGTTCTTGCCCTAAGTGGTTGGAGGAAAAAGAGGTGCAGTGTTTGAAAATGACACATAACATTAGTTATCCTGAGGCTCGGAAATTGCTGTCCACTACTTCATCTCGGACATATGCTGCTGCACTTCATTCCACAACTACAGTGGGAGTGCAGACAGATCCCTTTGTGCCTCCAAGAGAATCGTTTTCAAAACAAATAAAAAACCTTTTGACCTTCATGGTTAAAAAGGTCAATGAATCAACTTCCACACCCATCTCTGTTCCTCCCATACATTCCAACAAACCTCAAGATCCACATCCTTTGGTTTCAAATACAGGCATTTCTTCTGATACATTTTTTTCTCCCACCCCAAGATGCAAAACAATCATTCTGGAATCCCCTTCCAATAACAAAGACCTGCCCAATCGACCCAGGGCAGGATCCATGGAGGTTGATAGACCTCCTCCGACTAAAGACAGTAAGGAAAAAAGACGTGGTCGCCTACCTGTTGTTAAAAATGACCACCTTTACATTCTAATCTGGATGACATCAAAACACTGATTGCTTCCTACCATTCTGTATGTCTTTCCTTACAAGAAACATTTCTAAAACCTGCTGATACAGTCACCATTTGGCAGTTTTCTCTGTACAGAAATGACAGGCTGTATAATGGACGAGTACATGGAGGGGTGGCACTATTGGTTGATCAGCATGTGCCCACCCTGTCTTTATCACTCAACACACCCTTAGAGGCCGTAGCCATCCGTGTTTCCTTGGGTCATACCATCACTATTTGTTCTCTCTACCTGTCCTCTGGTGAGACATGATCAAACAGACCTTGATGCTCTCGTTGAACAGTTGTCGTCTCCATTTGTAATCCTGGGGGACTTTAATGGACATCATCTCCTCTGGGGAAGTGCTGTTATTGATGGGAGGGTAGAGCGTATGCTCTCTGATCACAATTTTTCTCTTTTCAGTACTGGTTCTTCCACTTATTTTCATGCACCTAGTCAGTCCTTTACAGCTATTGATCTCTCAGTTTGCTCCCCTTCATTATTTTCCCATTTTTCATGGAGGGTTGACAATAATCCACTAGGCAGCGATCATTTTCCTATACTTTTGAGAGAGACTGGCCGTGGTCGATGCCACCCTACCCTCGTGCCCTGGTGGAAGCTGGATCAGGCAGACTGGTCCACTTTCACTGCTCTCGCAGAACGTGATCCTGCCATCGTGAATCAGCCATCAATAGACGACTGTGTGGCAGCAGTAACTGGCTGTGTTATACAAGCAGCTGCTCAGTGTATTCCTAAAACCTTGACACGTTTTCCACGATATCCTCGTCCCTGGTGGAATTCTGCTTGCCACTTAGCACGGAAGGCTGAAAAACGGGCTTGGGATACTTTTGGTAGATATCCCACACTTTCGAACCGCGTCGCTTTCCAATGGGCCTGTGCACATGCTAGGTGGGTAAGACGTCAAAGCCAGAAGGAATCTTGGATTAAGTTTACAACTACCATATCTTCTACCACCAGTTCCTAGGTCATATGGGACAGGATTCGAAAGGTCATTGGGCACTACAATTCTGTCCCCCTCTCAATCTTACTCTCTGATGGTCAGGAGGTGGCTGTTCTCCGAAGCATCGCCGATACTCTAGGTGAAAGCTTTTGCCGGGTATCTAGCACTTCTGCTTGTTCCTCCACCTTCTTGGCCATCAAGACTCGGGCAAAGCGTTCACCTCTTTTCTTTCGAACTGACTGTCTCTTTGACTACAATTGTCCCTTTACACTGGTTGAACTGAAAATGCCCCTTCATCGGTCTTGCAGTACATCTGTTGGACATGATGATGTATACTATGACATGCTGCACCATCTGTCTCCTGCTTCTCTTGATGTCCTTCCAATTGTCTTTAACCGGATCTGGCAGGAGAATGTTTTTCCTGATGCCTGGCGCCAGGCTATTATTTTATCTTTCTCTAAGCCAGGGAAAGATCCCAAGATTCCATCAAACTACCATCCAATTGCTTTGATGAGCTGTCTCTGTAAGACCTTAGAAAGGATGGTTAATGCTCGTCTTGTTTGGTTCCTCGAATCAAACAACCTCCTCTCGCCCACCCAGTGTGGGTTCCGACGGTAGCACTCCACCACAGACCACCTAATTTGACTTGAAACATCAATCAGAGAAGCCTTTCTCAAACACCAACATCTTGTATCAATATTATTTGACATTGAGAAGGCTTATGACACAACATGGAGGTATGTCATTTTGCGAGACCTCCATATATATGGGCTACGTGGCCATTTACCAATCTTTATTAAAAATTTTTAATGGACAGGAGATTCCAAGTTCGTGTGGGTTCTACACTTTCCCGTTCTTTTGTACAGGAACTTGGGGTCCCTCAGAGCTGTGTTTTGAGTGTCACACTTTTCAGTATAAAGATAAATGCCATCACTGAACAATTCCATCTCACTGTTGTGAATATGCTCTATGTCGACGACTTTCACATCTCGTGTCAATCATTGAACATGAGATATATTGAGTGAGAACTACAAACTGCCCTCAATCATGTGCTGAGGTGGACTACGGCAAACGTAATTTTTCTCTCTCTAAAACCGTCTGCATGCACTTTTGCTGCCAATGGGTATTCACCCTGATCCTGATCTCTGTATCAGTGAAGTTTCACTGCCAGTGGTCCCGGAGACCAAGTTCATGGGGCTTATCTTTGACCGTAAGCTGACCTTTATACCACACTTAAAGCAGCTTCGGGTCAAATGCACAAGAGCACTGAACATCCTCCGTGTCCTCTCTACTACCAGTTGCGGAGCAGATCGATGTTCAATGTTAAAGGAAAATCGTGCTCTTATTAGATCAAAACTCGACCATGGATCAATGGTCTATGGCTCTGCCAGACCCTCGGCCTTAACGATTCTGGACCCCATTCATTATCAAGGACTTCGACTCTGCACTGGGGCTTTTTCGCACCTCCCCAGTTCAAAGTTTATACATAGAATCTCATGAACATTCTCTGCACCTTTGCCATTTGCAACTGTCTTTACTATATACTTCGAAACTTCGTTCCTAACCAAAGCATCCCACCTGAGGATGTGTTTTCCTTCCTCAGTGGGCCGTACTTTTTCAGAACAGATGATCTGCCATTGCTCCGTTTGGCCTTCGCATCCAGGCGCAATTGGATGAATTGTGTCTGTTCTTGTATAACATTGCAGATTCCACAGGTCAGCCCATCTCATCCGTGGCTTATTACAGCCCCCAAATGTGACCTTTCTCTCAGTCATCTGAAGAAGGCAGATACTCCAGATTGGAAGTACCGTCTTTTATTTAATGAACATTTTTCAAACAATCATTCCATTCCCATTTATACAGATGGTTGAAAATTAATGAATTCAGTGGGCTCTGCTATGGTTTGCTGCGGTTCAATGGTTGCGTGCAGAATCCCCTCTACAGCTTCTGTGTTCACTGCTGAACTGTATGCCATATCTCTTGCCCTGGATCATATTGAAGCTGAGCAGTACTCTAACTGCACTATTTATACTGACTCGCTTAGTTCTATACTGGCCCTGGAATCACTACATGTTGGCTCACACCCTCATATTCAAAACCGACTGGCCCATTTCTCATTAACTGCTACTTCTATCCAGTTTTTCTGGATACCAGGCCATGTTGGCATTATCAGGAACGAGCTTGCAGACACGGCAGCTAATTCTGTCTGCTTCAGCACTATCACCGCTGTGCCTATTCCGTACATGGACTATGGTCCTGTATTCAAGGCTAAGCTCTGTGCCAGCTGGCAGTCCACTTGGAGTGAGCAACAATGCAACAACAAGCTTTTTCCAATAAAACCATATATTGGGCTTTGGCCATCCAGCTTTCGTAAGGTTCGAAAGGAGGAAGTTGTTGTAACTAGACTACGCATTGATCACAGTTTTTTAACTCATTGTGTTTTTTTATCTGGAACAGTTGCACCAGTGTGTAGTTTTTGTAACACTCAAATCACTGTAAGCCACATTTTACTTTCTTGCCATCTTTACGACTCTCAATGACGGCACTATTTTTAACATGTTTTGTCCCAGGGTTTGTCTGTAACATTGGACAGTGTTATTGGTGAAGGTGATAGGTGTTTTTAGTTTTTTAATGGCCATTAATCTTTTCAATCTCATTTAAGTGTTGTATATTTATTTATTACACATTTTTAATTGTGGTTTCCTTTTCAAAGTCTAAATCTCTCTAGTTCAACTTGAAATTGTAAGATGGCCAGAACATTAAATAACTCAACACCAGGAATGGAAAGGCCAACTTCAGGTGACTAACGCTGCTGTTTGAACTATCCGTTTGAACTACCAGTTAGTTGTCCTGGTGAGTTGTTATTCCAATTTTGCTGCATGTCTTTTAACACTTTTATTACTTTACCTTTGTGTACTGGCCATAATGACACATAACCCGGAACCAGGACTGGAAAGACCAACTTCAGGTGGCTGACGGTGGTTCTTGTACTTACCTGTTAGTCTTCCTGGCAGGTTATGATCGTTACCATTCTGTTACAGGAAATCCTTTACAACTTTGTAGAGTGGATGTCTACATTAGTTTTATGCCATTTTATGTTTTAATTGCTGTTTTGTTTATACCTTTATTTCCTTTTACGAATTTTCTACATTTACTTTACTTTTACCTTTTCACAGAACATTTGGCTACTCATTATTACGATTTTGCTTTATGTCTTTTAACACTTTTCTTATTTTACCTTTTGATAATGGCTGTAATGACAACATAACCCAGAACCAGTACTGGAAAGGCCAACTTCAGGTGACTGATGGTGGTTCTCTTACTTACCTGTTAGTCTTCCTGGTGGGTTATGATCGTGATGATCATTTCCATTTTGCTAGAGAAAGTCCTTTACAACTTCTCTTACTCTGCTTTCTCTCTTAATATTGTAGACTAGGTGTCATCATTTTATACTTTTTCTGTTTTTCAATGATGTTTTGTTTTACCTTCATTCCCTTTTCTGTATTTTACTACATTTAATTTATTTCTTCCTTTTTAACGGACATTTGGCGCAGATATCCCAGCTGCTTTGTGCCATAAAACACTAAATCAATCAATCAATCAGACTATTAGGCTGCCTTATCCTATACCTTTCATTTTTCTCAATATTATCAAGTTTTCTTTGCTTCCCCTGTCCTTACCATATTAATCCATTCTTTCCAGATTCTTTGTCTCTAGAATAGCTAATCTTATGAATAGAGAGAAATACCTATTGGTAGTATATTTTCAGTATAGGAAAATTATAACTTTGACTTGATGTTGACATAAATCTCTTCATAAAAATTGAAAAGTCAGAATTTAATTACTTTTTTGTCAAAGAATTTTTAACAATGCACATGTCCTTCAGAAAGTGACTTTATGAAAAATACACTTAAGTATATCAGAAAGTAAAATTGAATGTTATTAAAGAATTAGGAGAACTAAAATATTGATGTTTGAAGTGACAGATATACTGGAATACATTACATAAGTCTCAATGTTTGCTATATGAGCAGTGATTGGGGCACTTTTGTTGTTACACGATTAGTAAAACGTATACTCAAAACTCTGAAAGCATGGCTGATTGTTTGAGATTAAAATTTGGAGAATTTTTCACCAACATTAAGGTTAAGCAATTTTATGCTACTCATAATGAGTAACAGTAAAGAAGACAAGTATAATTATTATGCTCTTTTGGAATTAAGGCACTGCATATGTTGAATTTGTTCCTTCTAACTGATAGCATGTCAGTAGTGTCCTACCTGAATAATCTTTTAAAAAATTGCATGAATGCTGTTCATGTTCTTCATTATGTGTGGCATTTGTTGCAGAGGAAATTGAGAACAAAAATGATTAAGACTTGAGATGAAAAGAAAAATTATTAGAAAAAATAATAACTTTAGCAGTCACAAACCAAGATGATGAAAGAGACACAGCTCATACTGTCTTACATGTTCTTCTCAAAAAGAAGTAGACAGCATGATCCATTGGAAAAATGTATCATTTTGTAATGCATCTTCTGTACAAGTTGAGGCCATGTTTTCCAGCTCCAGTTAAATAAACTTCTTTCAATTCCTGATCCTGACAATCAGAAACTGTTTTCTAAAATATAAAGTAAAAACTTTTTTTGAGAAAGCCATCATCATTTTTGTTTATTAGTAAATGAGATCATTGATTAATGTATTAGTGATTTTTTTTGTTACATTCAGTTTTGTATTTGATACATTTTTCAACAGTTTCACATGCATGAATTATAACTGGTACAACACTATAATCCCTGAAAACTTAATGCTAACTTTATTTGCTGAGTCATACCTATTGCAGGAATAGAAAATCCCTCTTTCATATATGCATGTGCACCTCTACCATGCAGTACTTCTCGCTTCTTAGTGGAGCTGTTATATTATATGTCTATTTTAATAGTATTACTTGCATGTGTTTATTAACTCTCCATTATTGACTACTTTCGATTTCTGAGAATAAAAACCAATTATCTTGCTGCATAACCTACTCAACACACACAGGGTAACAAATAAGTTGAAAAATGTGACTCAAGGGTTGTAAAACTTCAACTAGTTAAATAAGTCAGTTGATCAGAAATACATTTGTGACTGAATATAGAGACACAGCAAAGCCAGTAAGGTATGGTCAGCACATTTAACAATTGCTGTTGGAACATAAATAAATTAAGATAATTCACTAACTTTATTTCTCTATTACCACTCTCAGCACAGCCTCAATCTCATAGACAGATCTTGTAACCATTTTGTACTTGTTATAGTTTGCATGTATAGTTAAATTAGTAAGCAGAATGTCAATAAACATTACAAGGCTTTCATACTCAAAATATCACACTTTATTAATTTTAATATTTCTTAAGTAATATTTTTTTCATACCTTACTTCTTTTCAGATGTTGACTATCCAACTTGCAAAGTAATTTTGGTTTTAATTTTAAGATTAAAAATACTGTTATGCATCAGAAAGTTTTCATATTTCAGATGCAAAATCTTTATAACTTCTAGATAATTATCAAGTGTTTTTCTTAAAAAACACTTGTTATTTTCACTGTTGTATCTCTGTACAGGTTCTGTTGATCTGACACACTTATTAACCACCATTAAAAAAAAAAAGGGAAATAAATATACATTATGCTTTCTTTCATTCTAGAAATACCACAGAAATACCTGGGAAAATGAATTGTTGGCTTAAATCTTACAAAATTATGTATCTATATATATTAATTACTTTTTTTATTATGTTGAACTTTCAACTATGCTTGGCTAATATTTCAGAAGTAGCAGTGACGTAGCACGTGCGCACTTATTTTACTGTATCAAGGAATATAAAACTAGCCTTTACAGAGTCACCTGTCTTGGCTATGTTTTAGTGGACCAGTGTTTTGTTAAATAGTCACGTTTCAGTTATGTGTGTACATAATTACTGTTTACAAATAAGTTCTTAAACTTATTTTTCTTAAAACATAGAACAGTAAGTTTTTAGTTACAAACTTTGTTTATGTTTGCTGCTGGTTATTAAACTTTATCAAATTTCATACAGAGAGGATAGAAACAAAATTTTTTTTTGTTTAATTTTATATATACATATTGAAATAAACCAAAGATTGTAAATTTCTATATCAGTACTATAGAATTTTACTATAATTTATCAAGTTTAGTAACATATGTTTTTGGGTTTAAAAAAATATGAAATTTTAAGCTCACTAATGTCTTACCTTAATGATTGAAATCTAGCATGAAAGAAATAATTTTCTGCCCAAAGAGGCTGAGAAAGCCACTAGGAGGACATTCTGAACTTTTGATTGGTTACACAGATGTCAAAACCTGACTAGGTGGGTGGGGCCATCTTGGTTGATTCAATAAATATATTAAATCTCAGAAAATACAAAGACAGAAGGTTCTTATTTTATGGTTCAAGTTATCAATATTGGTCATTTGAGTGTGTAAATCACAAGAACTTATAGACTTTGTATTTTAATGTCACAAAAATCTATATTTAAGGTTATATATATTTTGCATTTAAATGAAATGAAATAAGTACAGTACTAAAATTTGAAGTATAATCTACAATTTAATACCAAACTCACTGACATAAATCCATAAAATAGTAGTTCATTAAAATTTTGAATGCGAATCAACAAACACGATCATATGGCTTTCAACCTATGTCAATAAGTTTAAACAAAACCAACAAGTTGAAAATTTAATATCTTTATCAACAGTAAGCTCAGTCCTCATTGTCAAACTTGTGCACATTTTGATTTAAAGTATTATAAAAGTATCTCTAACAAATGCAACAGTAGATACAATAACTATCTTCCTGTCATTACGTGCGAGTTAATCATTTTTATTAACAGATTTTTTGTTTGGGTCCTTGAATAACTTAGCAGTATGCTTAATCACTTGTAAAACTAAAATTTTTACTCAATCTCTGTTGTAGATGCAGCACACTTCACTCATTTGATGGTTTTTAAACAAACTTTTTTGGAGTTATGTTTTAGGAACAAGATTTTATATCATTTTTTTTTCTAATATGTCAAAATTACATATGGTATGCCATGTATTTTGAGACAAACAAACTCCTACTTTCTAAATTTAGTTGTTTTAAAATTATATAATTTTTATTTGACAATTTTTCTCCCTCTTTCTCTCGTGAAAGTTATACGAGCTCAAGTGATGGTTGTATTCAACTTCATTCTTAGTGTAGCTGGAACATTTGTTTTTGGGTACAAGGCTGTGGAGTACTCTTTGGAATTGCCTGCAGTTCCTTTAGTAAGTAACACTTGCAACTAGGTACTGAATAATTAAATTTTAATAAAAAAAAACAAACTAAAATGACCAGTGTGTGGTAAAAATCTGAGTCTGAAAAGAAAAATGACTAAGGAAAGAAACAATTCAAACATTATATTGTACTTGTATTATTTTTTTATAAATGATTGTCAACAGTTACCTTTAATAATTGAATTGTCTTAATGTATGAAAACCTATGAAAGTACCTTTGTACTTGCAAACTTAAACCCATGTGATACCTCATTGCTGTTAGAAGGCACTTTGTCACATTTTAAAATATATTATGGTAATAGTTATGGGAAACTTTTCTAAAATACAATTTTGGTGCTTTAAATTACTAGTTATGAGAGTTCCTACTATTAGGGGTATTTAGCTAGAAGCTGGTTTGTCTGCCATAAAGTACTAGAGTTATGATTGTTCTTACTGTTGGTATCTAGGTAGCAAAATTGTTTGTTTGCAGTGGATTACTTGTTGCGACTATTCTGACTTATCTAGCTATTAAGTTGCTTGATGTACCATGAGGTGATAGCATTATGACTAGCTAGCAAATAATGTAATGATTAATTTTTAATTTTTTATTATACTGCATCACAATGTATCCATAACCTTTTTGGTCTCAACATTAACAATTATTCTCAATCTGAATGATTTTTTAGATGGATAAATCTTCACAGTCGAAAGTTTAATCAATAATCTAGCCATTTCTTATTACAAATATTCACTTCCTTTCACTACATGATTTAGTAATCTGTACAAACTATGATAGTGAAGTACATCATAACAAGAAGAGAGGTCATAATTACTGACAACAAATTACTTATGCTGTGTGTACCAGTTAAATCAATTTTTCTGAGAACAATTTTCAGAGTAGGGATGTATGTATAAACTATAGCAAATATCAAGGGGTATCAGAATGATTTATGCTACTCAAGACATAGTGCTTCATAACAAAGTATCAGCATCATTAAAAAGTTTCTTTACAAAAACCTTTATACCATCAGTAAACATTTTAGTGTGGAAAGAATGTTCTTATGGGCAGGAATGATGTCTTTGATAATTTGGAAAACTACTTCATTTTACATATGTTTGGATTAATAAACAACAGGTTAAAAATTTGCATTTTAAGTTTCCAGATGCTTATGTTTTATCTGTTTTTCACAGCAAGTACTGGTTGGGACAACAATGGCTTCAGTTGTTGCTCTTGTAGAAATTTATTTCTTGCTAAAGAGTTTGTGATGAAATATTCCCATTAAGAGATTGGAATATTGAGTACAATACATCAATACCAGAACAAACATTTGTACATGACAAAATAGCACTTTCAAGATGTTGGTCATGTGTCTTCTGTCATCATAATGAAAGTTTTACAAGTACTTTGTAATGTAATAGATATAAATGCAGTGTACTGTTAAGTACTTCATTTGAGATTTGTCTGTCTTAACCCTTCTGCTACTGCCTAGTTAGATTACACTGAGCATTAGTTTCTGTACTATAACTTCTAAAATTTTGTGTATATCCATACATTTTTGCAACCTTATATTAGACATTACAAGTCTTTTTCTAAGGCAAACAATAAAAAAAAAGTTGGTATTTTTACCAAAATTTTGTCCATGAATGTATGGAGTCAGCATGCAATGTAATTTTCAATTTAAGATTAGAAATACTTGTTTTATTCTGAAAATTGTTAGATTTTTTGTGAAATATCTAAAACCTCATAAATATTAAATGTTTTGTTTAATTAATATTATATTTTATCTGTTATTTTCTGTACCCCAACTCTCTATGCATTCAGATAGATTGAACCATTAAAAAAATGCAAAATAAAATTAATGGTAGTGTTTTGTGTGAGAGAGAATTGTGTAAAGTAATAGATATGTGGAAAAATGTAGATGATATGGCTGTGTTCAAAGTTTGGAACAATCCAATAAACTTAGGTATTTGGATGTTAGTTATGTTTTCAGGTTGGTTGAAATTTTGTGGTAATGGCAGATGCCAACTATTTCAAATGACTGAGCGTAATGATTGTAGACAGAGCCCTTTATCATTTGCGGCTACTAGGCTGTTTATTATTATATTATTATTATTTATTACTGCTATAGATTGCTCATTTATGATTGTGTTTTGTGTATTTAATAAATAAATTAAAAAAAATTCTTTTGAAATTATGTCTTTTATTGAGTTCAGAGTAACAAACATAATGGTAAAACAACACTGAACGTGCACAAACAGTAAGCAGGAAAAGCCTTTGTGTAAGGACTAGTTTATATCATGTTTATTACACTTGTTGTAATAGTTTTGCAGCCTTTGCTTTCATGAGAATGTCTCTGGATGGTTGGGAGTGATAACAACATTGTCCATTTGACTGCATACACATCTTGTGTGTTATAATACTGCTCAAAACTGAGGTGCTCTAGTTTGGTCTGAACTTGCTTTTGTTTTTAGTCACTAAACTAAATATCCTTTCACTGTCAGCATTAGAATGGAAGATTGTAAGAATTCCAAGCATAAACCTACACAGAATGTCACTTTTCTGGTTGCTATTTCCATCCTTAACTGTAGACAGATGAACCCAAAACATGTCAACATTCAACTGAAGGACAGTTTCTGAGAAAGTATCAATTTGATAGTTCAAATATTGCCCTTCCAACTTATCAGTAGTGTCGTGCTCATGTGTATTGACAAGGACAGGATACCTGTCTGTGAAGAAGCATAGAGAAGAGAAATCTTTGCTGACTTTCAGTTTTGAATTAGCAACCTCTGCGTGAATCAGAAGTTCATCATGTAATTTGTAGCTGCAATATAGTATTTCTTGACACTGATGTATAAGCTGATCAGTTCAAGGTCCTTTTCATATTTAACAATGTATTCCTTGGCAGCATTTCCAACAGAAACTGCCTCATCAGATTTGTGTAAGGATTCATTGTTGTAGTCAAGCTAAGTGATATTCTGCCTTCAAGATATTCTGGCTTCATGTATCTGACAAGTGTATTTTTAACTTGTGTAATCAGAGTTCTGTGCATAATGTGTATGCGAGGTTCTTCTCTTTACAATATCAAATTGGCTTGCTCAAATAGAGGAATTGCAGACTGAAGAAAAAGACAAAATAACAAGTTCATTTTGTTGTCCAAAAAAACTGTTAACTTATCTAACTTGCTCTGCACATAACTTTTGTTGGTTACTTTCTTGCTAGCTTTCGTTTTCTTTTCTTTTTTCATTGATTGTCTCTTCTTTAGTTCAGGGTTGTCTGTGCATAAACATATATTGAGTTATATCAAATGTTTCTTTGTCCGTTTTTGGAGACTGTTGTCTTGTGTCCCTGTGTGGCTGAGAGGATGTCTTGACTGTGTCCCTGTGTGGCTGAGAGGGTGTCTTGACTGTGTCCCTATGTGGCTGAGAGGATATCCTGACTGTTAAAGTCTTGCTGCCTGACTGAGCTGCATGTTTGGATTGTTTTGAATCTAGTTTTTCCTTTTCACAGTGAAAATACTTCTTCAATGGTTTCCACATGCCCAATATTCTGTTGAGGCACACCCCAAGTAATAGCTATCTTGTGTTAACAAGTTGTAGAATTTTTCTTGTTTCTTTGTCATACAATCCTTGAAACTCTTAGAAATGTTGTTTTCTGCTAGCATTTTTGTCCAGAAAATAGTAGATACCTATCAATGTATCAGAAACTGAACAGGGCAGTTCTCTGGAAGCTTTCTGGGCAGCAATATTCATGAGGTGACAGGCATAGCCCATGAAGTAAATGCTAGGGAAAAATCCCATCACACCTTTACCTATACCAGACATAACTGAGACATTGTCTGAAGAAAAAACTAAGTTTTCCCATGGAATTTTCCTCTTTGTCAGTTTGTGGTCCAAAAGCTTGAAAATATTCTCTCCTGTTGAAGCTTCTTTCCATTCCACCATTGTCAAAAGAGAACAAACAATTTTTCCAAGCAAAAAGTCAAGATATCATACAACCACTGGATACAGTTTCGAGTCATCCATGTTTGTGGATCCACCTGTGGTTAAACTGTAAATGCTGTAAGTATGCTTGAAATCATTTTTATCATCTTCACAACCCAACATTTGTACAATGGCTGTAGTTTTGGTTCTAGCACAGCCATATTTCTTCGCTATATCAGAGTCTGGGAAGATTTTTCTGAATAGATGTCCTGCATGATTGGCTACAACTAGGGGTAAATTATGAGCAATGACGAATTGCGTGAACATCACTTCTTCATTTATGGTTTCATATTCTGAATTCTTACTCATAAATGTCGTTATCTGTATCGTTTTTGTCTTCCGCTCAGCCTTTAATTGGTGAGATGCTGATTTTGTATGTGTGGAACAATCATTTATCCCATCATGCACCACAGAAAAATCGATGTGACATACTGTACCAAATGCATGACTGTCACTGAGTTTTGATGCAATAATTGGACATTTTGCACTATACTCTTTCTTAAATTTTTGATTCACAGTTTTAGTTCTTTTAGATTTGCCAGAAACAAGACAATCTAGCGAACGAGGCCCTTTTTTTCCATCTTGTGAACGATCGCATTGGTGTTTCTATGCCGCTTAGAAAACAAGAAATACCCATCTACGCAAGCACTGATTGGCTGACAAGCACTAATGAAGTAAGTATGGATTCCCCCACGTACCCAGTATGGAGAAGCATCGCACTCAAACTCTTGGTAGACGTCGGAGATACAAATATTTTTTATTATTTCAAGCACAAACATGATTATCGCAAGTAGCCATTTGGACTATGTCTTTTATTTATTATCAAAATTTATTTGTATCTCACTAGAAATTTTCTTTTCACCCCTTTTAAGCCCTGGGGGAACAATTTATCACTTTATTGTATAGGCCTATATAATATATAATAATTTGGGAGTTGCAACAAGTCGTAATATGTGTCTGTTTGAACGTATAGTCGTAATGTATACACCAAAATCATAATGATTACACTCAAATCGTAATGGCATCTCTGTAATGGTGTAAAAAGTATAAGTGCTTGTAACATGTGGAGGTGTCAGAAATGGGTGTGTTGTACTATCCCGTATCTAGATATTTGATTTATACAGCAGCTGTAAATTATATTATGTGCACCCTACTTTACAATTCCTTCTTACACAATCAACATGTATATATATTATTATTTTCTTTAACACACAGAACAGTCGTTAAAAATTATATACGAGAAATTAATTCTAGTACTTTTGTTGTGAGGAGATTGATTTGCACTCTGCATACTAGTCTCTTAAGTGGAGAGAGAAGACAAATTAATTTTTCAGATTAAAAGATGCATTTTAGAAAACAAAGTGTTCTCAAATTTCTATACTGATATGCATAAAATCACTAATGTATCTGGTTTTTTAATTAAGCTATATATGGTTTAAAAACAATCTTATTTTTGTTTGGAGCAATAATTTAATCAACAGACTTCAAGGTTTCCAGTAAAACTGCAGCTTTCTCCTTCAAACAAATTGTAAACTACTTTCAGATTTACGTAGTTTGGAAGGTGTCCTTTCTGTTAGTTATAAACATGTACTTAAGGGAAATAGACAAGATGTTTTTAAAGAATGTAGTAGTGGGAAGGGCTACTCTAGAAAGATTGCTATTTAGTAATCACAGCAAATCAGAATGGTGGGATGTTCTTATTTTATATTTGAGCTTGCCAAATACTTAATATTTTCTTTCACATTAAGAAATTAAATATTAAAATTTGAATTACAATTTGATACCAATTTTGTCACACATTGTGATAATAAAACTAATTAAATAATGAAAGCAACTAAAACTTTGTAACATGCACTCATTGCCTTCTCCATAGTGAGAAGGTTAAATTACAGTTCATTGCCCTTTTCTGTTGCTTCAAATGTTAACATTCATGTTTGATTTAAGTGCTTACAGTTTTAAGTAAGCTTCACACCATTATTTACAAATAAAATTAATATGTTGTACAAATATATAGTCTCAAGCTTCATGTTAAGTTTTTTTGGTCTAAAATGTTATTTGTTAAAAATTCACTGTTCATGTTGTAAGAAAATATGACTGTTATTGAAGTGCTTTATATTAGTTATTTACTGGATGTTTCACTGTTTACCTCTTAATGAGGCATTATGTAGTGCTGTTAAAGGAGTACTTTGTAGTTAGATGTTATCTTGACTGGTGTTTAAGTACTCTGCAACAACTTGATGATTATGTTTGAAAAAGTATTACATTGGCTGATACATGTATAAGAACCTCACAGCCAAGTGTAATTTAAAAATACTTTTTAAATTTAAGGAAATGTGGATTTTCCAGTCACTCAAATGCTACATATAAATGAAACATCTTAAAATATTTCTCCCACCTTAAGAAAAATTATATACACTAAAGCAAGGTCACATATGAAGTCTTTCAGCATTCTTGACTGTCTCTTACATTTCAGACTGGGTTATGCTGAAGTTGTTATTATTTCAGATATAAAGTAGGTTGTAAAACATTTTTGTTCCAACTTTTAAGAGAGCACAACCCAGTTTAGAGAGAATAACATACCAGGAGAATGAGAATATTTGAACAAAGTTAATATTTACAATAGTTATATACAAATGTAGAAATGTTTTTAACTAAAATAAATTTTTTGTGATGCTATGTCACTGTTAGGAATGGAACATAAAATTATTTTATGTCCATAAGTTTTTTGTTGTTGTTTTTCAAATACTGAAGTTTGGTAACAAAATCATTTTATTAATTTATTTTTTTTTAAAGCTAGATATTTCCATTGTCTTTTATCACTGACTACCAAAAGTACCCAGCTTTACTCAGATTATTTGGTTGATATATATCATAGTTGACCATGGCTGTGTGTGTATCCTGAACCAATGTTAACTTAAAAGTATAACCTATATATTTCTGTTGCTATTCAACATGATATAAAAGCCACTGTTGAAAGGAATTATCAAAATGCACTGGATTTTTTATTTATTAAAAGTTGTATAAGGAAGTTATATTTTTGCTATGTTGCTTCATTAAAAAGATTTACAAGTGCATGCATCCATGTGCTTGTCTGTCTGTGATTTCTATTTGAAATATAAAGAACCACTACTCTTCTATATGGTTTTTCATAATCTTCTCTCATTAAAGAAATGTGCATGCATGTGGATAAGTAATACCCAGTAATACTCTCAGGGTCCATTTAGTATGGGTGATAATTTTCACATTTCTAGGTTTTTTCCTTCTTGGACCTATTTCTGTTACATTTCTGTTTGGTTTTGCACATGAAAAGATTGGAATGCAAGTGAACACTATGGGTACAAAATTTCAAGTTCTTTGCTTTTGGTGTTATGGAAGCCATATATTCTTTCACATGGGTTGGGTTCACTTTGATTTGTTCACATGGATTAGAACAATATCTAGGTGTACATCATTATGGCCCATTTAATATTGGTGCAAAATTTCAGATTTTAGTTTCTTTCCTTTTGTAGTTATAGTGGTCACACACACATGCTCTTTTATTATTATAGATACTATTTTTGAGTAAAGCTGCAAGGACTATTAGGAGGGGAAGTGTTATTCATCATTGCCAGTTACTTCAAATGGACAGTATTGTCAATTATTAAACGAAGTTCCATTTATATGCATCTACCAAATATTTAGTGTATGCAGGAGAAACATTTGCTGTATAACCAAATTAGTTTTTATAACAAATTGAACTCCACCAAATTGAGAGCTATAAATAATAATAGTTTTACATTACATATCAGCATTTAGAATATAACAAAATACTGTGCTGTTATTAATGTAATTACTATTGTCATGTCACTAAGCAAAATGTCACTTATTAGAGTTAAAAGAAAACAAAGTGATTTGATATCTTACAGTTATGTAGAAGAAAATATTACATAAATGTCTCATTCAAAATCCATGTAAACATTACGGTAAAACCATGTCATCTTAAAATACAACTGCCGCTGGCTCTGGTGTTGTATCTTGAACTTTACCCAAGTAATAAAATTAAAAGTGCTTTAAAATATAAGTCTCCTTTTACAGTAAAAAAAACAAAGAAAATGCATATTACCATAGCAATGCTGATGCCACAGTAAGGAAGCATACTGTGTGATATCTTTCTCTGTTATAACAACAAAATTAAATACTAATTTTCAAATTGCAAGATGAAAAGAATGGCTTTCATATGGTAATTATTCTTGCCAGTGACTGTAATCAGAGAACAGTGGAAGAGATGTGTATATACATAGAGAGAAAAAAACAGGGTCTATGTTCTGACAGCCAATTAACACCTGAACGTATTTTGATTTAAAAAAATACACTTTACTGACTGGAGATCTTTGGACACACTTGCAATATTTATTGACAGTGATAAAATATATTTCTTTTTGTCTGGGAAGTAAAAGGATCATTCCTGTTTATTCAAAATTAATTTGCTAAGACACAAAAGCCTTTTACCTTCCATTGCATTTTTTTTTAGAAAAAACAAATGGAAAGATGCCCATGAGAGAAACATTAAGAAAGTTTTTAATCCTGTAAATTATTTTTAATTAGGTTGCTGTTGATTTGAGTGACTTATTTAACCACACTGCACAACTTTATAAAAGAAATTAGGTGTTACTTTTGTAACTAGAACCTATGCATATCCAGAGGATCCCACTGTAAAAATAAATGAAAATGTAAAATAAAATACTTTAAAGTGGGTAAACTTCATACAAGCCAGTACAACATTTAAAAATCATGACTATCTTCAAGTACAAACATTAAATTAAGTTAATACCAGTATTATAATTTAGTTGTAATGATTAGATATTTGTACAAATATAACTTTTTTTATAAATTTATTTTACAACTTTTTTATAGATTATGTTGATAAAATTCCAAATAGACTGTTTAGATGTTTCTTTAATACCTTTATTTTCATTTATGTTCTTATGGTTATAGTTTTGAAATTTATTTTTCCCATCTTCTTTCTTCAGCTGAAGATCAAATTATTTTTCTATCATTTGCAATCTAAGAAATAAATAATTCTGATATAGTTAATTAACAAAATATGCTGTTCAGGTAAACATATTGAATAAATGCCTCAAAGCAACTAATATTCTAACTGGAGATTAAAACAAGACTAAAGCATATAACCAGGTGACTTGTGAAACAAGTCATGTACACTGGAAATAAAAGGAAAAATAAAAATGAATAAAAATTCAATTATTATTATAAAGACAGCTGATGACACTTATGAAAATGTCAATAAACATTTCCAGGGTAAACAATATTAAAATATTTTCTCTAGTTCCCTAAGAACAATGAAAATTTAGACTGAAATTGTAAACATCTTGTTGAATAGGAAGTATCTGCTTAAACTCCATAGATTTAAATAAAATATTATTAAGTGTGAAATATGTTTAGAAACAATTTCAAATAGAACCCAGTGTTTAAAAGCTAATATAGGGGGTAAAACTCACAAGCAAAATGTATATGTACACAGTCTATCATTCTTTAACTGATTAATGTAAAAAACGTACTTCTATAAGTAAAGAAAAACAGTTATATATAAATAAATATTTATACATCTATTTAATAAGATCTCATACTTTGGAATTGTGGTGTACATTAATATATCAATTTTTTTTCTTTAGCATAGGATATGAGCTTCTTAGAATAGTTTAAAGTTCAATGATACAGTTAATCTTACAGTAGAATTAATATATTAAAAATTCACAATACTAAGAAGTTTTCCTCAATGGCCCTAGAAATATCCTTTCCTTTTCTAAGTAAATATTTTACATGGGAAGTCCATTACTTCCAGGACTGCAAATTGGCTATACACTGAGGACGTGTGTTATTGATTTTTTAAACAATTATCAGCACTTTCAAATTGTATACAAATACTATCCAATGTATGAAACAAATAAAAATTAAGTAAAACAAGAGTTTTAGATATCAAACAGACATCAGATATGGCTTTTAACGTTAATTAATGTTGCCAATCATGCCTAGATAACAATTAATAAAATTGGAATTAAACCACTCTGTATAATGGAAGAGTGGTACGTCAGTTCTATCTAGAATATCGTCTTCCACTATATTGCAAATTAATATAGTTAAAGAGAAAGGTTATGATCTGGTTATCTTTGGTGGTAGCAAAGTTTAAAGTTTTAAGAAAGTGCCTGGTTGTTAGTCTGTTAAGAAAATCTAATATATTGCCAATACACATGAATGAGTAGTCACAACACTATACCTTTCAAACAGTCCAGAAAACTTTTTTCTTTTTTTAAATAGTTTTCATTAAATAAATTTTGTAAAAGTTTAGCATGGCAATATAAATCATGTGGAAAAATAGTTTCTAATACCACTTTGGCAATTTCCTGACACATCAACTTATTCTATCTACATGTCTGCTTTGTCCACAAAACACCTTCTGCATTCAGTTTCCTTATCTTTTGATGTTTATGATGATCTTCCTTTCCAAAATAAATCACATTTTTGGTATGTACAGTTGAAAGCATGCAAACATCATGTTTACCATGCCAATTCAAAACGATAACGTTGTTTGTGACTGATATGATACTCACCTAGCTTTAGTTTTGCTGGATAAATATTCGTATATTTTGTTTTAGACCTAACTGACTGCAATCCCGTGTCATTTCTTCATTTGGTATTGACACACTTCTGGACTTGTATGCCAGTTTTCTGTATACGAAATATGTCCTTTCCTCAATAACAATGTTCAATGTCTATCATTCCCAGTATATGTGGTCATGTCTTGTCCAATTCCACAGTCACACAGTACAAAAGACTTCTATTCTAAATCTATGCCTTTTTGATGGGATAGACTGCTTGAAGCAGTAAGATGAAAGAAATAGTTATTAATGACAGTTCTTACACATCCATACAATCATGGAATTGTAAAGGAATGTAACTGTAAAGAATTAAGAGGTACAATAATCTGAAAAGGATTAAACCCTGCACAAGTTTTTCTAACGTAAGAAAACGCATGATATACACATTTTGTCTCTTATATAAACATTATCACTATCTGCAAAGTAACAAAAAGCAATCTCTACTCATATATTTACCAAATACAACTGCACTGATCAAAGGATGTGTCGACAGGGATTTATGATTAAATGCTTTTTCACATGTGCTATCAACAATTGAAATGCTTGAAAAATACACATTTCATTGATGCAGTTGTTTTTCCACTTTATTCTAGTAATCAGAGTCATGAGTACAGTAACCATAATATTTGTTTGTTTTGTTCACAGTACAATTCATCAACATGCTATCAAACAACGGTAGAGATACTAATTTATTCACAAATTTCATAGCAGTGTAATAGTCCTCTCTTATCCCAATTTTGGCTTGACAAAACAAGGCACATAGGGGATAAATTATTTCATTAGATGACCACACAAAACAAAGTTGTGGTGGCCACCATATGGGCTTGCACAAACAAAATGTCGACAAATGTGGTTGCACAACTATCTTATTGCTTTCATAACTTATGTTCGAAGCTTGTACAGGCATTTCTTCCATATCATATTTGAGATCACTTTCAACTTGTGGTGTATGTGTGCACTGGATAATTTGTCACCAATACTGATGTTCCAAAGAATATTGCTTAGCTGCTCGGAGGTAGCAAAACACATTAGCTTGAGATCCTTCTGTCATAATGGTACATAGGTAGCCACACTTAAAGATTTTTCCTAATGTAAATGATATTTGCTGGTGACATGGTACATGCATACATACACACATCTGGATGACACAATGTCATATTCAATATAAGCAAGAGAAGGTACATCATATTAACAACAGTCATTGTAGTATGGTTACAGTACCAAAACAGTTTATAACAGCTTTTTAAAAACCATGCAAGATGAATGAAATAGTTATTAATGACGGTTCTTATAGATCCACACAATCATGTAATTGTGAAGGAATGTAACTGTAAAGAATTTTTTTTTTTTTTTTTTATGAGAGGTTAAAATTTCTACAAATTTTCTTTTTGCCCATATGATGTCCTCTTTTACAGTTAATCTACTGATTAAAAGAAAAGAATAAAATACTCATGAGAGAAACTCCAAACTCTTACTTATATAGCAAAAGTTACTGTTGTGCATTAACCCTTTCACAATGGGACACAGGTCAAAGGTCATATTATGCTTGTTGACTAGCATTCAAAATTTTATTGAAATACTATTTTATGAACTTATGTTAGTAAGTTTGGAATCAAATTATAGATTTAAATTAAGAAATCAGTTTGTGTATTATCAAAGTTTAAATTATAAAGTAAATATTACAGACATACCTAAATATCAACTTTTGTAAGTAATTTGCTATGTTGAATGCAGCACTGTTTAAAATTAGATGTTTGTGATGTCAAATTACTAAGCCTAAAGTTTCTTACAAAGTAGGAACTCAAATTACTAATATTAATAAGTTAGAATACATAATAAGCATTTCACATCTTATTTCACTGAGATATAGTTTGTACAGAATCAAACACAATTACCCCATTCACCTCTTTCCATTTTTGGGAAACAGTCCCTTATATACATTGACTTCATTATATGACTTGTGAATAATCAATCAACAGCTTAGACTGTCTCCCTAGTGGTTTTCTCAGTTACTTTAATCTGTGAAAAGGCTACTATGCTCTTTCCAACCAAGATTTCAAGATGGTAGGTTGTCTCTTTAGTCTGCTTGAAGTTTCATATTTTTTAAAACCTAAATGCCTCTTAGTTACTAAGCTTAATAAATTATAGTAGAATTCTGTTGTATCAGTAATTATTTATAATTTTGTGGTTATTCAACAGTATGTATATATAAACCTTAAAAACATTGTTTTCTTTCACATCCTCTGCATGCAAAATTTCTTAAAGCTTAGCAACCAATTACAAAAATTGTGACTAGAAGAGATAACTGTTTGCTACACTTCATTATTACTGTTTAGAAATAAATTATTAAACTTATTTTTCTTAAAATGTAGAACAGTAAATTTGTAATCTTTATTAAAATCTACCAAATTTTACGTAGGTACACATACTGCATCAAAAGTTATAGTGTAAATACTTAACATGTGCAAATGTGTATATTATATCAAGCCTGTTGAAAAAGGGTTAAGATATCTTGAACACACCTCATTTGCAAATACAAACAGAGAACTTGAGCCAAATCTGTTTTAAAAAGTCCTTGTGGATAATTTATTAAAACCAAAGCTTTGTGGTTGTACTGTACATGATGAATGCAAGCAATGCCAGTAACTCCAACAGTAAGTAATCTGGTTGTTAAACTAACATATCAGAACAATGATTATATGATAAATGTTTTACAATGTTATGAATCTATAATCCCATTTTCCTTACAACCTTCTGTGTTCACTTTACATTTGCCTGGTGAGTGAAAATATGTATGACAGTAACTTGTCATGCAACGTTTCAAAACCTAACACACCAAAAATTCTAGTACTATAACCATCTTTTGTATCTTAAAAAAACAAAATATTTTTGCACACTATTAGCTCTCTCAGTACATCTGATTATGCTTAAAAATAATACTGAAATAAAAATATAAATACAGTTTTTACAACATGTTTTTTAAAAAATCAATTAAGCATTATTCTGTGAATTATGGAAAATGCTCTGAAATAACAAATACTGTAAAAAGGTTATCAAGGCAATGGTAATTTCTTTCACTGAATACATTCTGTCTGTTCATTCAGTTATATAAATTTTTGGAATTTTGTGAATCTCATATATGAGAGTCAGTATAAAATAATTCTGGATGAAAAATCCCCAAATCACAATTTAAATCTGTAGATGTTGAAAGGTCACATACAGAATAATAATAATAAAGTAAGTATAGTAATTTGTAGGCAGTGAAAAACAAGGAATACTGCTAACCTGAGAAAAATGCCTAAAAACTAATATAACTTAACTTCTGTACATATCCAGGCTTTTTTATGTTTTAAACAATGACAAAATAGAGAGAACAAGAAAGATGTGTGTGTGTGTGTGTGTGTCTGTGTGTATTTACATGAGCACACAAATATCTTAATAGCATAAACATGAAAAAATAAATCTGTATATATGAAGTGTTTGAAACTATAATGAAAAGAAAAAAAAATATTTAACTATCTGAAATTCAAAAGAAATGAGAATAACAGATTGCATTGGATCACCAATGCTTTTTAATTAGTTTTTCTCCTCTTGTTGTGAGCTTCTGCCGACTTTGAGCCACAAATTTCTGACAAGCAGCCTCAGTAACTTGAGAACACTCTCGCATATCCAGATACAAGAGACTAGTACAACGTCTTAGAGCTTCCAAGCTGGTATTAGAAATGTTTGCACAGGAGGAGACATCTAGTGCTGTTAACCTGTTTGATTTGGCAGCACCCAGAACAGCTATTCCCATGTCTGTCACCTTATGGCAGTGGCTTAGGTCTAGACGGGACAAGAGGGAAAGATGATGTGCCAATAGCCTCACAGAAACATCAGATATATCTGCTCCAGCTACCCGTATTTCTTGCAACTGTCGAAGACGGGTTTTTGCTTCAACAAAGCCTGGACGAGAATCAGATGGGCTAGAAAGTAGCTCTCGAATAAAGGAATCAGTCAGTCCTTCCACCCAACTGATGTCAAGAGAAGAAAGCAAAGGACAGTAACATGTACACAAAGATGAGACAGCTGCTGCAGAACAGCCACTAAGGACCAAAATCTTCAGTTGTGGTAATCTAGCTATCAGCCATGACAGCTGGCGTCGAGATATGTTGGTCCAGCTCAGGTTTAGAGAGACAGGCTGTCTTCGAACAATGCCCATTAGAATATTTGCAGTTATTTTCTTGCGGCTAAAATCCATGTAACTCCAAAGGCTAGGATCCACTGTCCATCGGTTCCATGTTTTACACACCAACTGACAAGTAAATAAATCTCCTGCAGACAAGTAATGAAACACTGGTAGCATCACATCTTTCTTCAATGCCAAGTTATTGGAACCATTTTTAAAATTTTTTCTGGTTTCAATCAAGTTCTCTAAAAGAGGTGCTGGCCTCACTACATACTTAGGTTTTCGCAGATTTGGCTTGTTTCTTAAGGTCATTGTAATTCTTGGTGCATGAGGTGGTAAGGTTCTTTCTCCTTGAGTCTGCTCAATCTTGGATTGGTCACTGTCTTCAACCAACCTTTTAGTTCCTCTTTGTTCTACTTGACTATCATCCTGGAGACTTGTAAAAGCTCTGGGTCGCTTAGGAGCAGAATCACTGTCCACTTTTTCAACCTTCACTTCACATTTATCAAACTCTCTAGGACTCTGTGGAGAATCTTGCTTACTGCTACTACTAACATTAACATTATCTAGAGGCCGGGGTTTTATTTTCATAATTGTATGGCGTCGAAACTCAGAATTCTTTTTTAACCCTTTTAAACTCCTCACAAGACGCTCCCTAGCAGTTTCACCGTGTTTTTTAGTTGCTACACCTGACACTGAGCGTGGAGATCGAGGATGAATCTCTGGGTTTGGTTGTTTCATGGACTGACAGGATGCTTTCAAAGCAGATTTATTACTGGATAACTTCTGGCTACTTTTGATACTAAGAGGATACTTAGCACAGGATCTGACATGGGCTTGAGTGGCTTGCTTCTTCAATTCTGCACATCTGTGTTTGTACTGATCTGAGAACATGCTTTTGCGTTTTGGAAATGAGGGACCAGAAATTTCTTCCTGTAAGTTAAAATTTTAAATTATTTAATCCTTATCATGAACAAGTTTTAGAATTTTCAGATTAATGTTAAGTATCAAAAGAGCTAACAGAACCAATTAAAAAAGCTTGCAAGAATGGAAGCATAAATACATATTATACAATAGCTTTACAAGTTGAAAAAAAAGCACAGACAAAGCTATGCTGTAGATCAGTAATAATGAGAAACAGAAGAAAAATTACATTACTAAACTTACACTAAGTAACAAAATTAAAGCCACGCAAAATGCAACTGTGATTAACAAAAGAAAAAACTCGTTACTAGAGACTGCCTGATAATATATTTAGTTACTGCTTAAAAGAAAAAAGCCATATCCTAAAGCAATTTAGAGAGAAAGTGTGTAATTACTCCACAGCAAAGTATCTAAAAAAATTAGACAATCAACTGTAGATTGTTTCTCAAAAGTAACTTTACTACAAGAAACAAGCTTACTCATTTGAAGGTGCAATTTGTTCATGAATATATATTTCCATGACACCCAGACAGTTGTATAAAAAAAGAGAAAAATACAATAAACAAAAAACATTTTTATGTATAAGACGTATTCTACTTAAAATATATTACAGATTCATCAGCAGACTTCTCTAATTTTACAAGAATTTACTAGCTAGCTTGAGTCCTAGTAAGAAACTAAGGAAATACTAAATGGATATTTAAACCAAGAATTAATTTATAGAACAGATCCTGTAATTTTTTGAGGTCTGTCATCACACAAAAGGGACAATATCTTGGTCAATCAAAAAGATTTACAATAATTATGAGAAAAACATGAAGTAAATTTACATATGAAAAATAAGAATCATAATTCATTTTTAACCCAAGAGCTTCTATCACTCTTTGTAGATTTTTAAAGGTGAAACTATATGGCAACATTTTCAGAAGTTTTATTACTTGTTCTTGAGAAATACAAGATCCTTTTACTTTACAACTTCCATAAACAAGCTTAACTTACCAATACACATTATTTATGGGTTCACTAGGACACAAACAAACATAAAACCAAAGATTTTATGGAAATAACTAAACATAAAAACGTCAACTTAAATAACTGTGAAAGCTTCTTTTAAAATAGTTAAAACTGATTATTGTATTTCAGTATCAGTTTTGAGTCACTTTTCAGGAAATATGAAACATAATATGGATGTTGAATGGTCAGTTATTCCTTCTTATCACTGTAACTGAGACAAAATAAAAGTACTTTTAATACCTTGCAATCAGCATAAACCTATTATTTACATTACAAAGGTTTTCTGTAACAGTAATAAAAAATTACTCTTTATCTTTATATTCATATCACAATAAAGTATCATATTTTCATGTTGTTAATGCCAACATGCATTATATTAAGGGAATTTTGCATGCCTAAAAACTTAAAAGGTGAAGGGGGAACATTCTGAAAAACATTACAATTATATGAGACTAAAACCACTGAAATGTGGTTGCAGCTAATAAACCCATTATATTTCTCTTACCAAGTTTTAAATATCTAATAACACAAGAGTGATAAGGTAACTAAACTGGCCAAATGATTCACTGTTCAAACAGTAACATGATGAACATAAGAACAGTTCTTACAAAGATCATGTTAGTTAGTCTCAAATAGTAATAGTTTTTTTTTATAATTTTTCATGCTCCTCATGAAAACACCAGAAATATTCTGTTCACTTAGGAATAACACACTTTTTTTTCCTTGTTGCCTAAAGTTTCAGATGTAGTATAATATTAGATGTCTGACTCACCCCTATTTTATCTTCAGAAGTAAGTGACAGTTTTCTTGAAGTTTGTTTCTTCTCACTTTCTGTATCAGAACTGGAAGAGCTTTCTCTATCTTGTTGATTTGTACTCTCTAGTTTTATCTTCATAGGAAAACAACAGCTTTTATAAAAAATATGAAACCTCACATTTTACAACATAGTTCTTTTTAAAAGGATAAACTTAACATCTCTAAACTTGTATATTATAAAGACGGTTGTTAATCCCACTGTGTCGTAACCACAGCTAATGAACTATACTGAGTGATAAAAATTAAACATATCAGTTTTGAAATCATGTTACTACCTTTTTTTTGACAGGGCTGAAATCATTAGTTCCAAGAGCATTTTTCTCAGTGTTTCCTTCTGTTTCTTGGGAAATACTGGTAGTTGTTTTCAGGTTTCCATGTTCTTTGTAATTATTAGAAACCATCTCTGAGATTGTAGACTGAGTAGACCTTGGAGTTTCAGGATGTTTCTGACGACCACCTTTCACATGTCTTGGCTAAGCAAGAAAATAAAAACCAAATAAAAAACTGATTTTAATCACTCTTAAGTGTCAAAATATACAATATTCTAATTACTCTATATATACTAATTATTCCCTCAGGCCATTTCTAAGAAAAAGAAAAGAATGTATAGTTTTTAACTACACAACTTTCACCATACTTAATTGCAAAAGAAATATTTTACTCAATACTCACTCATTAGGTAGACTAGGATACGAATATGATAATAGTTGAAACATTATATTTTTGTAAGCCAAACATGAGTATAACAGTTGTTATGGTTTGAACATCTTTTGCTGACAATGCTCGATTATCATCGATAATATTTATCATGACAGACAGTGTCGTTGAAATACACTCTTCTACTGAGAAAACCCTTAATGAACCAAATAAAAATATATGTGTTTAAAACTACAACATGCCTAATACTATTTGTTTTATGATATATAATCACATAAGCAAAAGACGTTATCACCAGAACAAAAACAAGTTTGATTTTTAATTGTGTTTACTCCAATATGTTTAGAGGCAATGTTTCTTAACTTCAAAGTTCCAAATGCTCTGAATCAACAATAAGACTATTAAAAGTTTCTTATAATTCTTTAAAAACATATGTACACCCTACTGGTTTTATGCTTAATGACATTTTGGATACTTAGAATAATAAAACAAAAAATTATGAATTTATCAACATTAAATATGAACTTTTCATATGAAACACTACTGCTGCTGCTTCACACACTTTTGACTTCACAATTCTATTCTAAAATATGTTTAACCATTCAGTTTTTTAATAGGTTTATTTTAGGAAGATATTCAATTCTCAAATACAATTTTACTTAAGATAAATACAAAAATTAATCATTTTATATTTACAGTAACTATCTCGTATTCAATGTTTTAAGCAACAGAATGGCATACCTATAGGGGGTCATTTATTTTATTAATTTTTAAATTCAATTTTCATTGTGTTCAAGATTTCATCATTTAATTATTTAGATTGCTTAAAAATATTTTAGGTTGGTTGTTTGGTATTTATTGCTTCAAAGCAACTATGCTATCTGCACCAAAGAACCAGTAAAAAATATGAAAGTAAAATTATTCTAAAAATAAATAAAGTTAAAATGAAACAATGTCCAAATTTCATGTAAAACAGTTAAAGAGAATTATAAAAGCCAATGGCCAGTAAAACTTTGGACACTGTCACCATTACCAAAGAATGTCTAAATCGTGCCATCATTCGTGGTCGTAACAATGGTATGTCAGTAAAAGACAGCGAATTAAACTTGGGTGTCACAAAGGTTACACATTGCTGGAGCAGTCCCAGTTAAAAGAAAACAATGAATGTGACTAATATGTAGCCTAGTTAGGACAATTTCCTCCCTCTGATCCTTATAGAAACAAAATGACCAAAGAACAACAGAAGATTTGATTTGGAAAACACTTGCTACAATGTTGCTCATTCCAAGTTGACTACCAACTGGTGTGAAGTCAAGCCTTCAATACAGGACCATAGTCCATACATGGGATAGGCACGACTTTGACAGCACCAGAGCAGACAGAGTTATCCACAGTGTCAGCGACAGAAAGGAAAGAAAGGCAGTATTTTTATAGTTAAGCAATAAATAAAACAACTGAAATTTCCACAAAAATTATTTGTTTTGAATTCAACCAATAAAAATTAAAACAAAGAAGTTTCTAATATAAAACAATCAAAACACATTTTAAAAAATTTAATTAAAAACTTGTGAAAAATCTCATGATTGTTGTAACAGAAAAGCAAAGCTACATTCACTGATAACTGCATCTACAAAAAAAAACTTCAATAAAATCTACTCTGTGGTATAATGTTGTGAAGACAGCTCATTTTTAGAACTAAAATTTCAATAAATTCCTTTTTCTTGTGAATGGTGAACATTACTGAATATCAAGTATCAGTACATTGTTGTAAAAATGTCAGACAATTTCAAAAAAAAGCTGCAGGCCCAATAGCCTTCCACAGGAACAAGCAGTTATTTCTGCTAGTACCTATTAAAGCAAGTAATGAGGGCCAGAAACAAATGCCAAGTAACTAATCTAGTTTGTATTTAGCAGTAGTTAGTTAACTTGCAACTAAGTTACAATTGAAATTTTAATGACAATGTATGCAACTGATTTGTACAAATAGTATTTTTAATGTTACTTTAGTTTTGCAATTCCTGAGTGAAAAGTTACTATGACAGAGGGGTAACTATCACACTTAAATTCTATTGTGGACAGAGAATGTAGTAAAAATCAAAGCCACTTGTGGGTTTGAACATGTAGTCTGTTCCACTTATGCAGTTGTTGTTTTTTCATGACTGGTTTCTCACTTTCTGGAATTATATCCTTTTCTGTGTTCTGCAACAGGTATAATTTCCTTTATCTGGTAATGCTATAATGCATGATTTTATTTCAAGATTTTTTCCTCAATAGCTTATGGTGCCATTTTTTTTTGTTCATTTAAATAAATGATTTTTTTTTCTGTAGTTCTGTATTTTAATGGAAATACACAAATAATTCAATAAGTTATTCGGAAACAAACAAAATAAACAATTTTATTTTAGAACATGAAAGAAGAAAAGATATCAGACTTTTATTTAGGACTAAAACGAGACTGTTAGATATTCTCTAAAGAATAATTAACTTATAAAACAGGTATCTTTATGAAATAATCATTTTTAATCTTTTCAACACACATTTACTTATTTAAAACAAAATTTTTCTGCACTACCCATACTGCCATGGGTCAAAGACAATGTCATCATATTTGTTGACTTGCATTCAAAATTTTATTTAACTATTATTTTATGAATTTGTCAATAAGTTGTTGTGAAATTGTACATCATAGTCAAACTTTAATATTATACATTTCTTAATTTAAAAGTAAATATTAAAAGAACATATCCAAATATTGATTTCTGTGTGTCATGTGGTTTATTAAATGCAGCATTGGTTCAAATTATATTTGTGATATCTATATACAAAGTCTATAGTTTTGTACAAATTAGTAACTCAAATTACCTATATTGGCAAGCTAGGATATAAAATAAGAATCTTTTATACTTGCTGAGATATTTCTTCATGCACTAAATCAAACACAATGGCTTCGTTCACCTCTTTACATTTTTTGAGACACTTGATCAAATAAATCTTTCTGTTGAAACATGAATAACCAGTCAAACTCTCAGAATGTCCCACAGTGGTTATCTGAGCCTCTGCAAATTATATGTTAGGGAATCCTTTCTTTTTTACTTTGGATTCAGAGAAGGTATATGTTGACACTTTACTGAGCTTAAGATTTCATATTTGTTTTATATCCAAATAGAGTTTCTTAGTTATTAAGTTTGATACACTATAGCAGAATTCTAATATAAAATTTTAAGAATTTTGGTTACTTCAAATATACATATAAAACCTAAGAAAATATTTTGTTTCATATCCTCCAGAGTGCAAAATTTGAAAATGCTTAGCAACCTAAAGCAAGCATCAAACAAGTATTAAGTTATTTACTGAGAGAGATAACTGTTTGCTATACATTTTTATTTACTGTTGTGTTTTTTAATGAAAATATGTGTAAGAACTTATTTGTAAATAGTAATAACGTATATAACGTATATCATGTATTATAACTGAAATGTGATTGTATGTTACAAAACACAGCCAAAACAGATAACTTTGTAAAGGCCAATTTTAATATCTTGGACATGGGGTAACACAAGTGCACGTGAACATCACTACAATTTCTGCAATGTTAGCCAGGTATGGCTGAAAGGTAAAAATAATAAATATATATTGATATTTTAGGAGAATTAAGATACTTAGAATAAATATGTGTTTTCATGTTATTACATGTAATCACTGAAGAAAAAAATTGTAATTTATATTTATTTCCTAATTTTTATGGTGATCACAAGGTTGGTCAAACTGACAGACCCAATATACAGAGTGGCCCGTAAGGCCCTACCCATCCATATGTTATGTTATATTCAATTATGCATGTATTATGAATTTGTTTCTTTTTTACCAGAGAAATATGGCCGATGTAAGCCCATTTACACTTGAAGAGCGTATTGTGACAAGTACGTGGGTACATGAGCACAAGAATACTGGCGAGAATAAGGGACAGCACACAAATACACTGGATACATAAGATATATGGATGGGTAGGGACTTACGGGCCACCCTGTAGTTTGGGTAGAGAAAATAACAGACAAAATATGTTTTGTTGAAAACATATGTTTAAATGTATCTAGGAGGTTTGGAAGGTTACACAAATAATGTTCAAAATTTTTGGGACGAAGTTTTTTAATTGTAACAAGAAAATCACTTTACATTTGGATGAGTGTCAAAATAGACTCAATATTTTCATAAACAAATATTTAGAAAAATATTCCATTAAAATAGCTGATTTTTTTGTGTACAAAACTTTTAATCGTTACTAAAAGTATACCAAATTTTGGAGATACACGTGCTTCTTTAAAAAGTTATAGTATAAATGTGTATACAAACTCATTTATTTTATACTAAACCTGTCGGTAAAGGGTTCAAAGAAAACTAAATATATTTTTTTGATTTTTACATAAAATGAGATTAACGCACAGAAACCTATGTGAAACTATGAATACCTCTGGTTCTTGCACATATAAATGTAGTTTCATTCTTAATTTCTAAAGCAATGTAGATTCTATTTACATAACATACTGCTTTTTCTTCTCACACCAGCATGATGATAAGTTTAGAGATGGTTTTAATGGGTAACAAAGAAAACATTATTACATTTTTAACATAACACATTTAATGTTTGAACTACATTTCTTCAACATCTAAATCTTGTTGAAACATTGTACATTTGTTACCATGTTAAAACTTGTTACAAAGTTTTCTTTGTTACCAGTTTCTAAATTTTACTCGTCTCAAAGTGAGTTCCACATCATCGAGTATGTGAATAATTAAACAATTTTAAAATAAAAACCTGTCAAATCTTCAACCACTCAAATATGCTTTATATTATGCTTATTTGAAGGATATTATTTTAAATTAAATAGACATTATTAATTAAGGTTCTCTAAAATTTGTTTTATCATTACTTGTGGCCATAAGGTCAGAAGCTATGTTTTTATCCTATTTCTTTATATTTTTAAATAAATTGCAAATTCTTTCCTGTTAATAAAGCTTGAACCATTTTCATTAGAATTTATTAAAAGTATTAGAATGTTGACAGGTAGCTTTTTGAATGAAATAAAACTAATTTAAACCCTGTTGCTTTTATGCTGTGAAAACAACAAAAACCATCTGTTTATAAAACAAAAGCTATGTACCTTTATTTGTTCTGGTTTTCCATCCCTACAACATTTTGGACATTCCCAACTGTTAGGGAGATCATCGTTGAAAGAGCCCTCTGGAGGAAGTTCTGGAAAGCGTTCCCGTAGACACGTTGGATGTACAATTTCCCAACACTGTGAGCACTCCATGAGACTTGCTAACTCATTATCTTGTGGGTTACTCACTTTTTCCCAGCCATCTCGACCACAGATCATGCAACATGCTGTATGAGGTAGTACAGGCTGTTTAAAAATAAGAACTCTTTTTTCAATATCAATATTTCTTTTAAAATGAGTATGAATAAAATGATTAACTTCACAAGTGACAGCCAGATATTTTGTGTAGGATTCTTATTAACATAAACTTCATTTTAAACCCATAATTTTTTGCATGTTCTGTGGAATTATTTTCATGATGTCCTCATAATTATTACCATACCTTAAAAAATTTCCAGTCAATTAATAAAAGGTGGAATTTGTATGATTTAAATTAGGTTTCAGCTAAATAGACAACTTTTATCACACGCTATCACATTTCAATGGGTAAATCATTATTTTTGGGCATATGCCAGCAGCATCCAAGTCATTTTAAGGAGTTAAAGGGATTATTTATAATTCATAAACTTCATACAGCAAAAGTATTAGCCTCTGAGACCCCAAATATTAAGTCTGAAAGAAAGTTCTCTTTAAGATTCAACACAAGCTTGTTAGAAATATTTATCTTTACTGGTGAAAATTCAACAACAAATACACATATAGACTTTCTTTTTGTTCCCGATGGTATGCCAGTTCATAGTTTTGGTTTCTTTACAAGATTTAAAATATTACAATTTACTTGATATAAAAACAGTTTAAGAACTGTATTTTAAGGCTATATTTACAATAAAACTTAACAGAGACTGATAAAAATGAAATAATATACACATATTTTAAGAACTTATTATTTTCAATTACAATCAAATAAATAAAAAAAGCATAAAAACAAATACTCTTTAGCTTCTATATCGTATACATAGAATCACTTGCTTCCCACAATATAATAATTTCTTATTGAAGCACATCTGACTAACACCCAAGGAAATAAAATCATTGGTATCAGATAAAATGGTACTAAAATATATGATACAAGATGTCTTACTGCCATGCACTGTCGACTGATACACGACTGCTTCATTCTGCCTGGTCCACCAAATTTTTTCATATCTTTACAGAAGTGACATTCTCCACAATCAGACCTTAAACAGGCCTCACACTTCTTGCACCGTGTTCGTCGTCGTCTAGCATTGTTATTGTTACCACTGTTCTTCCCTCCAGACTTTCCTTTTGTTCCTGATGGTATGTTAGTTCGTGGTTTCGGTTTTGGTTTCTTTATAGGATATAAAATAACACAATTTACTTGATATAAAACAGTTTAAGAAAAAGTTATTCTGGCTGTATTCTTACAATAAAACTTTACAAAATATTTCTAATTTTGATTGATTGATTTAGTGTTTTATGGCACAAAGCAGCTTGGCTATCTGCGCCAAATGTCCGGTAAAAAGGTAAAAATAAATTAAATGTAGTAAAATACATAAAAGGAAATGAATGTAAAACAGAAAAAGCATAAAACCAATGTTGACACCTAGTCTACAATGTTAAAAGAGAAAGCAGAGTAAGAGAAGTTGTAAAGGATTTTCTCCAGCATAATGGTAATGATCATAACCTGCCAGGAAGACTAACAGGTAAATACAAAAACCACTGTCAGTCACCCGAAGTTTGCCTTTCCAGTCCTGGTTTCAGTCATAACAGCCATTATCAAAAGGTAAATTAAGAAAAGTTTTAAAAGTAATGAAGCAAAATGTCCAGAAAAAGGTAAAAGTAATAAAATTCATAAAAGGAAATGATGGTAAAAACAAAACAGCAATTAAAAACAAAATGGCATAAAACCAAAATGTTGACATCCAGTCCACAAAGTTGTAAAGGACTTTCTGTAGCATAATGGTAATGATCATAACCCGCCAGGAAGACTAACAAATAAGTACAAGAACCATCGTCAGTCACTTGAAGTTGGTCTTTCCAGTCCTGGTTCCGGGTTATGTGTCATTATGGCCAGTACCAAAAGGTAAAGTAATAAAAGTGTTAAAAAACATGCAGCAAAATTGTAATAACAATTCGCCAGGACGACTAACGGGTAGTTCAAACAGCAGCATTAGTCACCTGAAGTTGGCCTTTCCAGTCCTGGTGTAGAGTTATTTAATGTTACGGCCATTTTCCAATTTCAAATTGAACTAGAGAGATTGAGACTCTTAAAAGGGAACCACAATAAAAAAGGTTTAATGTATAAATTAAAAAACTTAAATGGCATTAAACAGATTAATGGCCATTAAAAAACAAAAAACTTTATCAAGGTGGACAGTGTCACCGTCACCAATAACACTGTCCAATGTTACGGACAAACCTTGGGACAGAACATGTTTAAAATAGTGCCGTCGTTGAGAGTCGTAACGATGGCAAGAAAGTGAAATGTGGATTACAGTAATTTGAGTGTTACACAAACTACACACTGGTGCAACAGTTCCAGATAAAAGAAAACAGTGAGTTAAAAAACTGTGCCCAATGCGTAGTCAAGTTAGAACAACTTGAAGAACAACTTACGGAAGTTAGACGGCCAAAGCCCAATATAGGGTTTTATTTGGAAAATCCTGTTGTCACGTTGCTCACTCTAAGTTGACTGCCAGCCAAGCCTTGAATACAGGACCACAGTCCATGTACGGATTAGGCACAGTGGTGATAGTGCCAGAGCAGATAGATTTAGCTGCCGCGTCTGCAAGCTCATTCCCGCGAATACCAACGTGGTCTGGTATCCAGAAAAACTGGATAGAAGTAGATGTTAATGAGAAATGGGCCAGTCGGTTTTGAATATCAGCGAGAACAAGGTGTGAGCCAACGTGAAGCGATTCTATGGCAAGTAGAGAATCAGTGTTTTGATGTCATCCAGATTAGAACATAAACCTTGACAATTCCATTGTATCAAAGTGGCCATTTTTACTGACAGGTAGGCGAAGTGGCTGGAGCACCCTTCTGTTTACGACCATGTCTTTTTTCCTTACTGTCCTTATTTGGAGGAGGTCTATCGACCTCCATGGAACCTGCCCTGGGTCGATTTGGCAGGTCTTTGTTGTTGGAAGGGGATTCCAGTGACTGAGGAGACAAACGAATGATTGTTTTGCATCTTGGGGTAGGAGAAAAAGATGTATCTGAAGAAATGCCTGTATTTGAAACCAAAGGATGTGGATCTTGGGGTTTGTTGAAATGTATGGGAGGAAGAGAGATTAATGTAGAAGTTGATTCATCAACCTTTTTAACCACTGAGGGCAAAAGGCTTTTCATATGTTTTGAAAACGATTCTCTTGGAGGCACAGAGAGATCTGTCTGCAATCCCACTGTAGTTGTGGAACGAAATGCAGCAGCATATGTCCGAGATGAAGTGACAGACAGCAAGTTCTGCACAATGTGGGTCCGTGTCACACTCATAGGCATCGTGGTCCTTGCCACCACAACAAGCAGATGTCAGGGAACCATGACATGACGTCTTAGAGTGGCCGAACCTCTGACATTGGAAACATTGGAGAGGGTTTGGAATGTATGGCCATACCCTGCAATTTAGATAACCTGCCTTGATGGTGGCTGGTGCACGTGGTGATGTAAATGGCATGTGAATGTGAATGGAGATGCACCTCACTACAGAAACTCCTTCTTCGAGACGTGGTCGTTTACCTATTGACTGTTTTTTCACTATTTTATTTAAATTTTCCATAAGAGGATTCATAGGAAAAAAGGAAAATTTCAATACCCACTAAAACCACCCACCATCGAGCCCCTCGAGGGGATGCACTACAATGTCATGCAAGGACATTGCAGCAACGCCAGGGTTTCATGAGCACTATACCCAAACACCAGCATCAGACACAATGTCCACAACACCCGTTGCGAACTTCCAACACTGGTACTTGGTTGACTCTAGCCCAAGTGGACCAGCTGACTGACCCAAGGGGTCCACCCAAAGGCTGCCCGTCTACAGGAATTCAAGGCCAAAGAGATGTGTTAGGGTTGGACCCCTCAACCACCAGGATCCTCTCCTCCCCTTCACGGGTCGCCACGCACAGCAAACACGTGGGTGGATGTTTACATCCCAGAGGAGGTAACCAGAAAGAACAGAAACTTCCCTGGGAGGTCCCCTCACTACGTACAGGAATCCACACCAAGGGGTCTAAATTTGATATTATTCTGAAACGTTATTTAAACACATAACAGCAATATTCATGGCAGAATTAGGCTAGCTGTATTAAGAATAAAAATTAGCTCAAAAGTTGATGATTTGTAAAGCTGGACAATAAAATAAATTACCTATGAAGAGTAATTATAATGATTTGACACACACTTTCTGATTATTCAAAATTATGATTAAATCCATTAACTGATATCATTTTTTCCAAATATTACTGTTTTCAGTTATTCCAACAACCAATTGATCAAAATTATGATTGAATGGAATGTCTCAAAAATTATTTAATCAAAATTAGGGATATATTATTCCAACTATCAGAGTATCTGAAATGTTGCTTTCATGTTTGTTGTTAAACCAAAACCTATATAATGGGCTACCTATAACCTGTCCAACTGAAGCTATAATTTTTTCTAATTCAAGTTTGTTAATCTTTGGTGATTTAGAGGTGGGAGCAGGCTCATGATTTCAGGGTCATCTACTGCCATCAAACTAGCTCACCTGGTCAGCAGCACCCACCACCTTTTTATATGTATGTATATTAGTGAAATTAAATAATTACATTTAAATGTAATACATCACCCTTCACTACTTGCAGACAATTGTGGGAAGGTGACTGCTCTCCCAAGTTAAAATCAGATAAACATAAAATGTGAAAATTTTTTTTTAAAGTTTTCAATAAATATAGGCAAATCCAGATATGTTTACTTTAACTTACAGATATATAGATGATTTAATTAGCATAAATAATTCTGAAATATATAGTTATTGACACCATTTATCCAGTAAAATTAGAAACTGAAAATACTTCAATTAGTTAAAAATAAGGTAATTTAAGAACTTCGCACTACTTTATACAGATGTACACCTCGAGCCACATATAAAAGCACAACAGTCATAGTAAACTTAGTGTGCTGATATTGTTCAATGTCACGTTAATTAGTGCCTCTTCAATACTGGGGGAAGACATGCTTACTTCAAGATGTTTCATCTTTCTTACCCCCAAATGGTAATACCTTACTTTCCATTTTATTTTAATTTTCACTTTTTTCACCCATATTTTTATGTTTATCTTTTTCTTATTTTAATATGGGAGAGCAGTCATCTTCCCACAACTGTCTGTGGGCAGGAAGGGTGATATAGATGTGCAACGTCATGGGCTTGAGCACCTACATTTCACTCTCCTAATTTCTAATCTTCTTATCCGAGACTAGCAAATTGGAGGTTAAGACTGATCGATGATGTATCCCACTGCAGTGTGGGTCCTACTTCTTCAGTCACCTCCAAAACCTGGGATACATTTTACAATCCCACGTTGTAGCTTGTACCCTAGAATCTTTTTTTAAAAAATGCAGTGTATTTTGTTTAATTTTAATGTGTTTTGTTCTGGCTTAAACATTCATGGTTATATATACACACATATATACTATGGTTTCAAAACAATGTATTGGTCAATTAGTCAAATGTAATAGATTAATACAACCATCAATTCCTAATTAGCACAATCATCACATTCCCAGCTTTAATGACAAGAAAGTCTTCCAAGTGTTATTCTAAATCAAACATGTGTAACACTATAAAGGGTATAAAGTAAAATGCAAATCAAAAAATGTGCTTTTAACCCAAAGCTTCACAATGCTCTATCCAATTGAGTATCAAAACCAAATTTTTGTGTTATAAGCCTTCACACTTACTGCTTAGCTACAAGGGTACACAAGTATTTAATAAACTTATACATGCTGTGTTTTATTGAACAAATGACTAATATCTTTATATAAATTTATACAAGAGAAAAAAATCAGTTTTCAGACCTTACCTTAGATTCTGGCCACCACAGAACAGGTTTACCTGTACAAGACATGTGAGGATTATCATTTTTGTGGTCTCTAAGCAGAACCTGAAACACAAATCAATGAATAACAGGACCTTTAATATAATAAATCATAAATACTCAAATCTGAGGTTCAAGTGTTTTCATTTGCTACAACAATAATGTAAACTAGTAGTAAGTTCTGGGAAACAAAGGAATAAAACTAGGTATGTTGTAAAGTTCAAACTAAAACAATAAATATCTAAAAACCTGAAGATGTTAATTTACCAATTATTCTTAGATTTTAAAATACATTTATTCTTCCTAAGCAAAGCAGTTAATGTTAATCCTATAAGTACAAGAACCCCTGTACTTTGCATGTCACAAGTTTACTTTGTTAAATTCAAAATTTAATTAATTAATCCTACTATTAATGTACACCAATGAATTAGAATTGAAATTTACATTACAGTTCAAACTTTTAATTTCTTTAGTTAAATTTTATTTTTTTTGTCTCTGTAACTTAAATAGTTCTTTCTGTATATTATACTCCAACATATAAACAGAATCTAGGTTAATTGCTCTATTAACACATTCTTCTTTTTTCAAGTCACTTATGAAATGCTGGGAGAAAAGAGAAATAAATTTGAATTCTTGATAGATGCCACACCTACAGATAGCTGCAATTTCTCAAGCAATTATACTTGGTTGACCTAGATGTTTGTAACAAATAGAAAGAGCACATTTTGAAATATTATTTCCCAACAGTCACTTTAAAATTGTATGAAGAATTCCATAGCAAACCTGTCAAATAACTTCAGCATCACTGTGGCTTGTATCCATGCTAGTGCTTAGAGTTATTTCAAACCTACAAATATGTTAGTTAGATAGAAGAGTAAATTTTATTTAGGTTTTAATTATGAATTTTTGTTAATTATGTGTTAGCTATGTTTCAAAATGCATATTAGAAACATTTGATAATTTTGTTGAACATAAACCAAATTGCCACAGTGGTTTCAGTGCAGCAGGTAAAAGATTCAACATTCTGACAACAGCTAAGGAAGCACTGCCAAGTAAACCCAAAGAATGCTTGTTGATACATCAGGATAAGTAGTAATGCTAAACGATATGAAAGGAAAACAAAACATAAAAAATAAAAACTTACAGTTAACTCTTTTGCAATGGGCTCTGTATAATATGATTTTAAATATACATCTGCACACATTAAGAATTTATAGTATAAATAGTATAACTTCTGATGCAGAACATGTACCATTACAAAATTTGGTAGGCTTTTAGTATAGTTTGCAACTTTTTTGTACATAAAAACCTGATTTTTAATGGAGTATTTTTACCAAAGATTTGTTTGTAAAATACTGAATCAGTCCAAACGCCAAGTTATTTCATGTTATGATTTTAAAAAAAACTAATCTTTGCCCCAAAAATCTCAAATATTATCCGTGTAATTCATAAAACCTCCTGAATATATGTCAAATGTTTGTTTTCAGTAGGACTTTATTTCTGTTAGTTATTTTCTCTACCCTATGTGAAATCTGACTTCATAACCATCATAAAAGAATTAAGAAATACATTTATATAAATTATGCTTTTCTTTCTAGTAGAAAATACATTATAAAACAATATCTGTAAATCTGAAAATGTTAATTTACCAAATATTCTAGCTTTTAAAATATATTTATTCTTTCCAAGATAGTTCTAAGTAGCACAAGTCTCATAACATTATATATTTATACGTATATTCTTTATTGTATTGATCCTTCAGTCACTCTTAGCTAACATTACAAAACTTGCATTGATGCAGTGCACGTAAACTTACGTTAGTGTATAACATAAAACTAACCTTTAGTTTTTACAAACTGACCCTGTTTTAGTGGATTAATATTTTGCAACATTTCACTTATTTTACATTACACATGTATACAGATTATTACTAATTAGAAATAAGTTATTAAACTTATTTTTCTTAAAGTCTAGAAAGTTAATCAATAAGTAAAGTAAACAATTATCTTTTCAAGCTACAATCTTTGAACTTGGTTGTTGCTGGACGTAGATTGCTAAGCCCTTCAAAATTTCACACACGAAGGATATGAAACAAAATTTCTTTTAGATTTATATATACAGTTGAATAATCATAAACTCATAAATTACTGTATCAATACCACAGAATTCCACTCTAATTTATGAAGCTTAGTAACTAAGATGTATTTAGATTTTACAAGATATGAAACTTTGAGCAAGCTAAAAATACAACCTACCTTCTTGAAATCTTGGTTTGAAAGAGTGTGATAGCCTTTTCACAGACTAAAGTGGCTGAGAAAATCACTAGGGGAACATTATAAGTTGTTAAGTAGTTAATCACGCTATATATTGAAGTAAATGTTTATAAATGACCTTTTCCAAATATAGAAAGAGGTGAACAGGTTCTCTGTGTGTTTCATTCAGTACATAAGACATATCTCAGAAAAATAAAAACATACAAGATTTTTATATTATAGCTTGTCAATATTGGAAATCTGAGTTCCTAATTTGTATGAAACTACTGATTTAGTATTTTGAGATCATAAACATCTAATCTTAACCAGTGCTATATTCAACATTGCAAGTGACTCATAAAAGTTGATATTTAGGTACGTTCTTGTAATATTTACTTTTAAATTAAGAAATTGACACATATATATTAAAGTTTGAATTATAATCTACAATTTTATATCAAACTTACTGACAAAAATTCATAAAATAGTATTTCAATCAAATTTTGAGTGCAAGTGAACAATTGTGATGGCATGGCCTCTGACCCTTGACCTGTTACAAACGGGTAAAGACATTCAAAATTATTTGATGAAAAATTCAAAGGTGCATTATTATATTTTTAATTTTAAACATTTCACTGTACAATATGTTGCTAATCATACTTGAAATATTCAGAGACTGAGTGCAAATACCTAATGCTAAAAAATTAACAAATCTTTACTTGCAATACTCTATTAAAACAACCTCATTTTTGTGTACAAAATACTTGTAATCTAATAAAATTTCACCAAATGTTATGGAGATATGTTCAGAAAGCTAAGAGTTGTTGTAAATATTGATGAACTGTGTATTATTCAACTTCATAACCTTAACTTTTCAATTCCTTATTTCTAATCTTCTTTCAGGATGTAGTTGAAAAAGTTAACCCTAAAAAAATATTTTGCATGTGTGAATATTACAGGACTAAACACTTACATTAACAAGCTCATAACAGTATAACAATTTCTACAAATTCTTATAATAATCATTTACTATTGTTCTTATTAAGACTACAAAAAATACACATTTAATTAACACATATAAAATCTGAAAAACACCAAAAATTTATTTAAAAAAAAGAAAATATGCATAATAAGAACAAGCAATTCTGACTTTATAAAAATAAAAAGGATACCTTTATGTCCAACAAAAGAGCTTCGGGATTGACAATTAAGTCTGGCACACACTTCTTATTAGCTGGAAGTCTCTGAAGCCACTGAACAATAGCCTGAAATTTATGTTCAACAAAATATAATGCACATCTTAAATTTCAAGAAACCAACACATAGCAATTTTAATAGATGCATTTTTAACACAAAATATAGTACTGCACGAAAAGTGCCTGAAAAAATATCCAAAAATGTTGCATGAAAAAAAATTGTGACAAGGGTTTTGGCAAAACACTTTTCATTATGACTTGTAACAACAAGAGATCTAAATTGAAAACAGTGTTTTGAAAAACAAATTACATATTCTATTTGAACTTAAATACTTCTGTTGACACAAGCACAATGCATAAAATAACTAATTAAGTTTCAAAGTATAACTTTTACCTTCAAACCAGAGAGCTCATACTGAGTTAAATGAATATTTTTATTTTCTTTCGGCTTCTCCAAAATTTCTCCATTGACTGTCTCTGTCAGAGGCATGCTGTCATAAGGGGAAGCTATCAAATTTTCTTGCTTCAAGAGTGCCTTTGTATCACTTATTTCATTCAGTTTTCTACCATTAGCATTGGGATATTTTTCACCATCTACTTTGAGGCTTGTCACTTGGGAAGTATGAGGGGGAACTAACTTCATATACTGGCTCAAATGGTTGGTGTCATTAGTATCTTCATTGCCATTCGAAGTCATGTGAAGACCACAAATAGGTTCTGTCTTCACTACTGCTTTCTCCTTTTTTTTTGCTTGAGATCCATTAGAATTCACAAGTTCATCATCCACATCACAAACTAAGTGGTTTTTCCCCATAATAGAATGGACATAACGCTGGAGCACATACCACAGCATCTCTGTATAAAAAGGATAACGGAACTTCACAGGTACCTGAAAGAGAGGAAATAACTATTAGTAAAGATTAGGTTATTTTCTACTGACTAACACCTTTCTTAACTTCAAAGTCCATCATCAGTACAACTCTATTTACTAACTTTTGTAATAAATTTGTGATTAAAAGAAAGTTTAGGTAGATAACCTGTACAGACTTTACTTGCCTTAGAAGTTTCCTTGGGCAGCATTTCAAGCTATTAGTACAGGTCTTTATGAATTTCAAAATACTGCCAAAAAAAAACGTTTAAGGTGGATACAGTCCAGAGCAGTCATCAATCAAGGAAAATAAATTTAATAATGATCAAAAAACCTTTTTTTCAGTCAAAATAAAAGCAAATTCTATACTAGGACTGCACCAAAGAATAAATTTTGACACTTGAATGTTTGAAACACACTGACCAGTGAAAGTTCGAACCTTCATTAGTTCTAGTTTGCATTATTTATCAATGACATAACTTTATCTACTAGCATTGAAAATTCTAGTATTTTACAGGTAATCCATAAAAATGAAATAAAATATTTGTGTAGCTTTAAATACATTACATACAGATTTGAATGTTGTGTTAACAATAACAACATTAAAACACACTATATATGTACGTGTATCTGATGCACTTGCAAGACTCAAACGACATGCAGCCTTACAGTACAATAGCATCTTACTCACATATCCAACTCAAAGAAAGAAATGCAGCTTACTCCCAATACACACATTTTCATTTATGTAAAAAAGATATAAATAAATATTTAGTAGTAAAAAATAAACCACAAAACAGAACATAGTAACATATTAAAAAATAAATATGACCTTAAACTATAAAGTTATAGTTTGACAATGTTGAATAAATTACCCAATAGTAAATAAACAAAACAAAACACAGTAGTCTTAGCAGGTAGGGTGGCATCGACCACGGCCAGTCTCTCTCAAAAGGATCAGAAAATGATCACTGCCTAGTGGATTACTGTCAACCCTCCATGAAAAATGGGAGAATAATGAAGGGGAGCAAACTGAGAGATCAATAGCGGTAAAGGACTGACTAGGTGCATGAAAGTAAGTTGAAGAACCAGTATTGAAAAGAGAAAGATTGTGATCAGAGAGCATCCGCTCTACAGATCGGCCCCTCCCATCAATAATAGCACTTCCCCAGAGGGGATGATGTCCATTAAAATCCCCTAGGATTAGAAATGGAGATGGCAATTGTTCAACGAGAGCATCAAGATCTGATTGATCATATGTCTCTCGAGGGAACAGGTACAGAGAACAAACAGTGATGGTATGACCCAAGGAAACACGGATGGCTACAGCCTCCAAGGATGTGTTGAGTGACAAAGACAGGGTGGGTACGTGTTGATCAATTGATCAACCAACAGTGTCACCCCCTCCATGTACTCGACCATCACACAACCTGTCATTTCTGTACAGAGAAAACTGCCGAATGAAGACAGTATCAGCAGTTTTGAGAAATGTTTCTTGTAAAGAAAGACAAACAGGATGGTAGGAAGCAATCAGCGTTTTGATATCATCCAGATTAGAACGTAAACCTCGACAGTTCCATTGTATCAAGGTGGCCATTTTTAAGAACGAGTAGGTGAAGTGGCTGGAGAACCCTTCGGTTTATGACCACGTCTTTTTTCTTTACTGTCTTTAGTCGGAGGGGGTCTATCAACCTCCATGGATCCTGCTCTGGGTCGGGTGGGCAGGTTTTTGTTATTGGAAGGGGAATCCAGTGACTGAGGACACGAACGAATAATTGTTTTGTCTCTTGTAGTGGGAGAAAAAGATGTATCAGAAGAAATGCCTGTATTTGAAACTGAAGGACGTGGATCTTGAGGTTTGTTGGAAGGTATGGGAGGAACAGAGATGGGTGTGGAAGTCGATTCATCAACCTTTTTAACCACGGAGGTCAAAAGGCTTTTCATTGGTTTTGAAAACGATTCTCTTGGAGGCACAGAGAGATCTGTCTGCACTCCCACTGTAGTTGTGGAATGAAGTGCAGCAGCATATGTCCGAGATGGAGTTGTGGACAGCAATTTCCGAGCCTCAGGATAACTAATGTTATGTGTCGTTTTCAAATGCTGCACCTCTTTTTCCTCCAACCATTTTGGGCAAGAATGAAAGTAAGAGGGGTGAGAACCATTGCAGTTTACGCAATGTGGGTTCATGTCACAGTCATAGGCATCGTGGTCCTTGCCTCCACAACGAGCACATGTCAGGGAACCACGACAAGATGTCTTTGAGTGGCCGAATCTCTGACATTGGAAACATCGAAGAGGGTTTGGTATGTATGGCCAAACCCTGAAATGAGATAACCTGCCTTGATGGTGGCAGGTGCACGTGGTGAAGTAAATGTTAAAACGAGGGTATTTGTTGGCAGTGTAACTCCATCTTTGCGAGTGGAGATGCCTCACTGCAGAAACTCCTTGAGTGGAGAGACCAGCGAGAATCTCTGACTGGGAGCGTTCTTCAAATCCCTTTCAACAATAACTCCTCGTGAAGAATTCAAGGTAGCATGGGATGTAACCTCAATAGGTATATCCCCAATTGCCTTTGAATTCAAGAGGAGTTCACTGTGTTGAAATGTGGATGTTTCAACCAATATGTCACCAGATCGAAGTTTCTTTACTGACTTTGGAGAACCAGCAAGTCCTTCTAGTCCCTTTTGAATAAAAAAAGGGGACATTTGCCCTAAAGGTTTTTCCAAAGAGAATGTAATATAAGAAAATGAGTGCGTGTGTTACTGATGTTGAAGATTGCTGTTCTGAGTATTCAAGGCGTGGTCGCTACCCATTGACTGTTTTTTTTACAATTTTATTTAAATTTTTAGAGGATCCATAGGAAAAGAAAAATTTGGTACCCACTGACCCCACCCACCATGGAGCCCTACAAGGGGACGCACTACAAAGTCACGCTAAGGACAATGCAGCAACGCCAGGGTTTCGTGAGCACTATACCCAAACATCAGCATCAGGCACAATGTCCACAACACCCGTTGAGAACTTCCAACACTGGTACTTGGTTGACTCTAGCCCAAGTGGACCAGCCGATTGACCCAAGGGGGGCCACCCAAAGGCCGCCGTCTACAGGAATTGAGGCCAAAGTGGTGTGTTAGGGTTGGACCCCTCAACCACCAGGATCCTCTCCTCCCCTTCACAGGTCGCCACGCACAGCAAACACGTGGGTGGATGTTTAGATCCCAGAGAAGGTAACCAGATAGAACAGAACCTTCCCTGGAAAGTCCCCTCACCATGTACAGGAATCCACACCGAGGGGTGTTCTGCAATAAAGGAACAGTTGTTGCACATACCATAGTTATTTTTCTAACTGAATTTTTGTGGATTTTTACTTGTGGTTCCCTTCAATAGATGATGCCAAATTTTACTTTTGGCAGAGATCTTGTATTTTGACTACATACATAGATATGTAGACAGCCACAGTAGTGCTCCATTAAGATTTATAGAAAATCCTTTCAGAGGGAGTTGGCTTTTTTTAAAAATTCAAATAAGGTGTTATAAGTAATTATCACTATTCACAATTATTTTCTGCTCCAATGCCTGTTGACAGATCTAAATGAGGGGCTTTGTTGAATAAGCACATATTTTGAAAAATATAAATGACATCGCCCCCAGCACATATCTGAAACTGATGAATAAGCAAAGTGCAACAACAGCTTGTAATATCACATTCTTCTATGTACTGAATATAATTTTTTCCTCATGTTATTTACCAAAAACTACTGAACTAAAACAAGAATATTTAATAAAAGTTCCTAAAATATTCAAAATAATTCAAATTATTATTTACAGTCAGTTGTATGTTTTATATCTGTGAAATTAGCAGCACAATTACAGAAAAAAATTCACATACATGAGGTTATTTCAGGCCAAAATGAGCAAGCCCTTCAAGTATGAACTAACCTTACTGCAAAGGGATCATGTATTTAACATGATTTTGTAATCACAACTTAACCATGGTAGTTAGTATACATACTACAACTGAAAATATCTGATGCATCTTCACAAAATTTGGCAAACTTTCAGTAAACATTAAGTATTTTGAAGTGGAAAAAATCAGAATCCTTAACTAAAATTTTAGTTTTATAATAATAAAAACGAATACATATGCAAAACAAGAAATACAACACTTACCTCGGTCATAATCTTTTCTTTTCTGTCAACAGTTTGTGAAAATCAACCCTACTTTTTTATACTAATAATACTACTTCACTGAATAATGTGCCTAATAACACAGAATAGTAACGTGCAAAAAACAGACAATGTCCTATAGCTTTCATAATTTTTCTGACTTTATAACTATGCAATAAGAGCCATTGAAAATGGCTAATCACAGCAGTATATTTCCTATGGGAATAAAGTTCAATAAACTATAGTAAAAAAGACAACTCTCTGAACATAAAATAACATATTTCTTCTTCTGTTTATAGTATGGTGACACACTGGCAAATCAGTAACATACTGATGTTTTTTTTATAACCACAAAATAATTTTTTGTTTTTCTCTATACTGAAAACAATGTAATATAATGCAAAATTTGATAATTTTTTCAAGCTAGAAATCCTATTTTGACTTCACTTATGCAGTATTTATCAATTTTAGTGGAGTCAAAACAGGGATATGTACTTTGAGAAAACAGATACAATTTCCAGCCTAGTTGGTTTTTAAGAGTTCCTAGCTGTTGGCTTTGTATTTTGATTCAACTTGTTTTTGTACTTTTTCTTGATGATTCCATTCACCCTTTTTAAGTTAAAAATTTCACTAATCTTGTAACTATATTATAATGAGTGGCATGTTAAATCCCATACTTCTGAGAGGGGTGGTAAACAAAGTACAGAAGAGGGGATACCTAGAGAGAAAATGTTTCAATTCTCATACTAGGGTGGAATTGATGTTTTTTTAAATATTACCTTGTCAAATTAAGAAATTAAACTTGTATAGTGATATTTGATTTATTACCTACATTTTTATGCTAAATTTATTTATATACCACAATAATAAAACAGTTTAATTAAATTGAGATTGTAGCTCTAAAAAAGCCATGACAAGCACACTTTGATCTGCTCATACAAAGAGGGTTAATCAAATATCATAAAATTTCAGTTTAATTTTTTTCTCAAATTAACTTGTTTTAGCTGAAGCCTTTTTTGCTATTTGAATGTATACCAAAAATGCTGAATACAGCTTAGTAAATCTAAGTTATTATGTTTGTATGGAAAGTAGAAAATATGAAAATAACTTCAGAGCTTACATGTGTTGCATCTTCTATTTCTGCAATTCGTAGCTGTCTTTCGATGGCAAAGCTATGTAAGAAATTACCTCCAAACACAAGTGTATCTTCAGGAGTATATACAGCATGTATCCAGCCTGTACAGGGAAAAAATTATAAATAAAATAAAATAACTATCAAAGGAACCCTCAAAAGATACATTTCAAAAAATATAGTATTTTGTTATTTTTCATTTGTGTGGAAGCTGAAACTCTTACAAACTTTACAATTTATAACTAAAAATACTAAATTGTTTTCAAAGAATTATAATTTGCAATTGTAACTTGTGAGAAAGTAAAAATATTTATCTTTGAATCTATCATTTAATAGTTTCCTATTGTGCATAATGACTTTTTGTCCACCAAATATTTTATAATTATCAGTTGAAAGAACTGATTGGCATAAAACAAGACTGAGTAAAGTATAAACATGCTTAACACCATATTTTGAAGAAAAACTAGAGAACGTGATTACCACACAACTTCAACAATAATATATTTATAGCTTATAACCTTAGAGATTAAATTGTTTTTTGCTAACATAAGCATTTAAGTGGAACTTTACATGCAATCACATCTTTATTAGGTTTAGGTCAAGAACAATCAATACATAAATCATATCTTCTGTTTCTATCACACTGCAGCACAGTAGTTTGTAAGTCAGTAAATTTACTTGCACTAAGACTGACAAATTATCAAATAAAAACAAAGACAACAAGGGACCTCCTGGTCCATATCAACTGTGCCATCCTCCAAGCCATTCTAAAACTATTAAATAAAAAAAACTTATTATTCACATATTTGCCAAGCTTTCTTTTAAATTCACTAAAAATTATTGCCTCCAAAACATCCAAAGGCAACACCATTCCATAGACCAACCACCTTATTTGAAAAATAGGGTTGTCTTAGCTGAAAATGATTTCTACATTGCTTAAATTCTGTATTTTTTCCCCTAGCTTTATAATTCTTACCATTAAGTGTGAAAAAAATGTTGATGCATCAACATTTTCAATTCCTTTTACAATCTTAAACCCTTCAATCAGATTCCCTCTAACTCTTCTTTTTTCAAGAGAAAACAATTTTAAGGATCTTAATGCCTCCTCAAATGACAACCCTTCTGTACCATTTTAGTAACCCACTTCTGAACCCTTTCCAAAAATTCAATGTCTTTCCTAAGGTAAGTAGCCCATGACTAAACAATATACTCCAAATGTGGCCTAATCAGTGACATATACAATGGAATGATAATCTCTTTTGACTTGTATTCAATACTTGTGTAGATAAAACCTAATATCCCATTTGCTCTACCACTGACAACAGCACACTGCTTGGATGACTTGGTTGATGACTGATCAACCATTACACCAAGATCCTTTTCTTTCATGACAGTCATGACGTTATTCCCATCCAAATTATACTTGTAATTCAAATTATGATAACTTAGATGCAATATCTTGCAGCATTTATCATAATTAAAGTCATCTGCCATTTATTTGCCTGACTCATTAAATGATCTAAATCCTTTTCTAAAACAGTAGCATCCTCTTCACAGTCATCAATACCAAAGACTTTGATATCATCAGCAAACTTAAGTAATTTATTGACCATTTCTTCACCTATGTGATTAATGTAAATAAAACAAAACAATGGTCCGAAGATCAAACTGAATTAATGTTGCAAATAGTGTACCTCGGGGTACACTGAATAAATGTGGAAAATTTTGAAGAAATATTTTTTCATATTCAAAACAAATATATTCCTTGCAGAAAGAAAAGAACAGCTGGAAGCAAGAAACAAGGTTCATTCCCAGAGAGTATAAAAGATAAAGAAAAGCATCACAAATTTAAGAAATTTAAACTGGCTGATATTACAGAAGATTTCAAAAAATCAAGAAAGTTAGTCAAACAGGAAATTAGGACATCCACATGTACATAGTTTGTTTGTTTTTGAATTTTGCACAAAGCTACTTGAGGGCTATCTGTGCTAGCTGTCCCTAATTTAGCAGTGTAAGACTAGAGGGAAGGCAGCTAGTTATAACCACCCACCACCAACTCTTGGGCTACTCTTTTACCAACGAAAAGTGGAATTGACCGTCACATTATAAAGCCCCCATGGCTGAAAGGGCGAGCATGTTTGGCGAGACAGGGATGCAAACCCGCGACTCTCAGATTACGAGTCTCATGTTTTAAAGTGCTTGGCCATGCCAGGCCAGCACATGTACATAGAAAAAAACACTTAGTTGAAAACATAAAAATCAACCATAAGGATTTTTTTTAAGTACATTAGGAGTAAACAAAATGTTAGGATGGGAATAGTTCCTCAGATGGATGACAATGAAAGGCTTGCATCTGATGATTATGAAATGACAGATTATTAAATTCTACTTTCTTTCTTCAGTTTTTACTAATGAAGACTTAACTAGTATTCCTTATCTTGAATAACTGAATATTGAAAATATGTATAAAGATACATAACAGTTTAGTTCATTAGTCAGTAATTTACTAAGTCACATATTACTAACAACCCACTTAACTATGTATAAAGCATAAAATCGCAGACCTGCACATACAGAAAGTAAGAAATTGAATCCCTAATGCACAATATCTAAAATGAATGCAATTTTCAGTATTAATTAAAAATAATAACACTGTTCAGTTTTACTTGGTATACGAGTTCTACCAATGTATAATTTCTAAACAGCTTGATAATCTAACAGCTGGAACTATTTTAGACATAAATTAGTTATTTGGATACTCAAGCTAGTATTGGAAATTTTATGGTACTAAAACTGGAAGATTAGTTAAAAACCACAGGCATTATGTTTTACACTACGCACATATGTGGAAATTATAGAGCCTATATATATGTAAGACACCATGACTGTCTACTGTATGAAAGATCTGAAAAGTGGCAAAACAGAGTCAGCCTTTACTATTGTGAAGCCCTAGGCAGCAACAAATGTATGATGTAAATTGTACAACACAAGAAAGTGTTACATTTCTTAATTCTCTTGCAAAGAAGTCAATTGAATTTACTGACCTCACAACCATTTTGTATTCATTATAATTTCCATACGTTAACTTTTATTATACTGTGTATCTTCACAACATCACACAGACTCTTAGTAATTAGTAAACATTACAATTCTTCTATACACAAAAGTTTAGGTTTTTATTAAAGTATTTTTACTAAAGATCTGTCCACTAATTATATATGTTATTTCTACACACTAGCCTGAGTGTTAAATGATTTCCATGTTAAGATTAAAAATATTCTTGTTTTAAAAATATAAAATTTCCTAAATGAATTTCAAACATTTTTCTCCAGTACATTCTTGTTTTACTTATTTTCTCAACCCTAACATTATACAAGGTTTGTCAATCTGATTGACCTTGTAACAAAAAAAACCTTATTTTTCTTTCCAGAATGTTCTCAAATTGTAATATATAACTACATTTGTTTGTGTTAAATAGTTTTACATTCCTAACAGTATACCTGTTGGAATAAAAAATGTATATCCAGTTTTGAGTTCAACCCTTGCACATTTTTCAACAGTGTCTCCAAAGAATACATCTCCCTGTTTGCCTGACAAAACCCACTGTTCATAAAGAGTAAGGTTTCGTTCTATAGGAGGAATCAGCCAAAATACCTGAAAATAAAATATTAAAATAGTTTGAAATTATCTAATAAAGTATATACCTAATAATATATATTTTCACCAACACAAAAATATTTTTGGATAAGCAATTAGTGTAACTAAATGTGGACATCCAAGCACAACACTAAATCAGCACTTTCCAAAATTTTTATGTGACCCCATTTTGGGGTCTAAAAGTTTACACAGCTTAAAACAGTACTTAAAAATATGCATAATTGTAACAGTTTCCTCTCAACCCTCTTGGCTGTGCTATGACCCCATATCGGGTAGAAATCAACAGCGTGGAAACCACTGCATTAAATAACCAAATATGAATAAATGAATGAAATGCAAAAGGGATATTTTTGTTATTTTAAAGAGAAATATATGTAATAACGTTACAAGCTCAGAGTATGTGATGTTACACGTATTAAGGCACTGATTATCAGACCAAAATGACAATAAAAGTTGTGCACTTTGAAAACGGAGGAAAACATCGGATTTTTCACCAAAATGCATTCGTGTCCAATAAATTTGTTTGAGAGATCTGCATGTTCTGCAAGTGCAACATGTGCAAAATCCCTTTAAAAGTGACGGGTTCTCGGTTTCCATAGCTCAGTGTTAAACCACCGACACGCAATACAGTTACGCCAAGACTGACTGAAACACAACGCAACAATGCTATTGGTCCCTTTAAGCAGGCAAATCTCGATCAGATGTTGCCAGAGCTGTGAATGTCCACCCAACCACCATCACAAGGCTATGGAATCATCTTCAACAACATTGATCAACCTGTGACCGTCCATAATCTGGCAGACCTCGTGTGACCACGTCCGCACAAGATCGCTACATCCAGTTACGTCACCTTTGGGATAGGACCACCGCTGCAACGTCTACTGCCTCAACCATACCAGGGCTGTGTAGGATTTCCGATCAGACCATACGCAACCGTCGACGAGATTCTTAGGCCCCATGTGTAACCTATCATGGTGAACGTCAACGATGTTTTTCAACATGACAACGCCCGTCCTCACACAGCCCGACTCACCACTGTCTTCTTGAAACACCACAACATCAACGTTCTTCCCTAGTCCTCCAGATTACCAGATTTAAGCCCCATCGAACATCTTTGGGATGAGTTGGACCGATGTCTGCAACGGCGACAACCTCAACCTCAGACTCTACCTCAGCTTGCAGCAGCCTTACAGGCTGAGTGGACAGCCATTCCACAGGAAGTGATTCGTCATCTCATCGCTTCCATGGGCAGGAGATGCCAAGCAGTTATTGATGCTCACGGGGGGCATACTCGTTATTGACACTGAGTAACGTTAAACTTCAACTAGTGAGCGTGGACTTCGCCTTTGCAGACTTTGGATGTTCAGCAGTGAATGTGCAAAGTTTCACACATGTCATACTGAACTACCGGGAATAAACTTGTTAACAATATGTCTCAAATTTTGCCTTTTGCGTTTCTTTTTTTGAAGAGTATATATATATATAAAATCATAAAGCCAAACTTTCTGGTTATATAAATTTCTATAGTGAAACACATTACTTTTTTGTAAAAACGTATATAAAATTGTAGATTTTCAATATAACATTTTTCATAAAATAAGTGCACATATTAATATATCAGGAATTTATCAAACATAAATAGTATTTGTTTTCTTATAAAACATATTAAAGAAAGAAACAATTATGCATCAAAAATATCAAACACAGCCATAGGTTGAAACAGACATGACTACAAAAGTCCATAAAACACAGTCCCCATATTAAATACGATGACTAAAGGTATCTTGAGAGAAGCAAACAACACTGAAATGAACTCAGTAGCCAAATTTTGTTTATCACACAAATCAGGTATAATTTCCTATTTTTTGCTAATTTTAAATGTTTGTTTTTTTCTTGTAGGACTGAGTAAGTCACAAAGACATTAATATTTTAGGGTGTTCCATACACAGTAATACAAACATTCAATAATTACGAGATAACACATCTTGAATCATAAATCTTTGATTAAAATATCCATAATGGGTTCAGTTCATTCAGCAGGTTGTCAGAAAAAACAATTTGTGAATCAATATGTTATTTTAAGCCTTTTTGGTTTTAAAGAAACCATTGTGTGTGTGTGTTTAAAAATAAGTTAATTTATATTGTATTTTCAAGCTGATACCTGTATTCTATACAGGTAAAAGTGACAATTTATCTCAAGAAATATTTTAATTTCTGTGCCAGAACATTTTTAATTAACAGCCTCACTGCAAGTCTCTGTACAAATTCAATCAAACAATTACACAAATAAGTAGGTGTAATGAAAATGTCAAATGAAACTATAAAGAAAAAAAATGTTGTACTGTGAAAAGTAGGTTTAGTAAGTGAAAAATGGGTTTTTCCCAGTTAGTTCACGATTCAAAAAATTATCTAAAGACGTGAAAAACGAGAAAAGAAGAAAAAGCAACATTCAATTATCTGCCATGTACATTACATAACCAAGAGAAATAACAATTACGAATGTGCATTGTGAATCATATATGGAAAAAAAAAAAGACACTAAATACAACAGTACAGTGTGGTCTCTGCACAAGTTAGGAAAAGAAACAAAATTCATAATATTTAATATGCATTTTACAAATTCTCTATGTATAGATTAGTTGGAAATTTAAAAAAAGCCATTAGATTTTTTTGTATGTAAAATATTGAATAAAGGTATTAACAAGAGTTTGTCACAAATGTCAATGAATATATGAATGAAGAATATCTAAATGCATAAATCCATAAAACACAATATGCACAAGATCCAACTTTAATGAGTAAACAATTAATAAGTTTACCTTTTTTCCTCTAATGATATGATACCACACTGATGTTCCACCAAAATCAATATGGAAGTCTGTGTAACACCCTTTGACACTCATCAGGCAGTATCTATATAAAAAAACAACAAAATGAGTGTAACATCTTATGACACCCATCTGATAGTATATACAGAAAACCTACTTAAGATTCTCCATATAGATATCCTTTTCTGCACATCATGAGGTTTCACCAAGTTACATTCAAAATTTAATTAAACGACTTTATTCACTCTTCTGAATATGAATGTGGTATAATATACACACGTTTGTCTACACAGTTGCATATATTAAGCATCTGCACTATAACTTTTGATACATCATATGTACCTTCACAAAATTTGGTAAACTTTTAATATAGAAGTATTTTGTATACCAAAAAATCTAATTTTTTAAGTAAAATATTTTTACTAAAGATTTGTTTGTTAAAATAATCTGTTTTGTAGCTACTCTCAGAGCAAAGTGATTTCATGTTGTGGTTAAAAAAAACTATTCATTGTCAAAAAATTCTCATATATTCTCTGCATAATCTCAAACTTCCTAAATATATTTCAAATGTTTGTTTTCAGTAAGACTATATTTTATTTTTTAAACTCTAATTACATATGGTCTGTTATCTGACCAAACTTGTACACATCCTAAAAATAAAATTCAATAATTATTTATAAACTTCCAGAATGACTACATATTATAACACACAAAAAAATGTTTACTCTAAATTACTTAAGCCTCATAATGTAACATAGCCAGTAATATAAAACTAATCTTAAGTCTTTCCTATCTTGGCTGTGTTTTAGTATTTTGTAATATACAGTCACATTTCAGTTATTATATTATATATATATATATGTATGTATATACATTGTTACTATTTAGAAATAAATTAAAGTCATGTTTTTTTTCTTCTAAATACCAAACAATTATCTCTTCTCGCTATGACCTTTGTATTCGGTTGCTAGGCCTTTTAAAGTTTCACACATAGAGGATATCAAACAAAATTTTTTTAGGTTTTATATACACAGTTGAATAACCAAAAAATCATAAATAACTAAACTAATATCAGAAATCCACTACAACATACAAGCCTTTTCAAAGATTAAAATGGCTGAGAAAACCACTAAGGGAACATTCTGAGCTGTCAGATTAGTTATTCACATGTCATATATATTAAAGTAAGTATACATTAGGGACAGTTTTCAAAAACAGAAAGAGGTGAATGGGGTCACTGTGTTTGATTCAGTACCTAACACATATCTCGGTGAAGTAAGAAGTTACAAGGTTCTTATCTTATATTGTAGCTTGTCAATATTAATAATCTGAGTTACTAATTTGTATGAAAGTACAGACTTAGTATTTTGACATCACAAGCATCTAATTTTAAACAGTACTGCATTCATCATATCACTAGAATCTATACTTGGGTGTATTCTCTTAATATTTACTTTGAAACTATGAAATTAACTCATATAATATTAAAAGTTTAAATTATCATCTGCAGTTTTATTTCAAACTTACTAACTTAAATTCAAAAATAATAATTCAATAAAATATTGAATGTATTTCAACAAACGTGATATGGCCTTTGACCTGTGACCCATCATGGAAGGGTTAACATGACATGCAAATAAACTTGGCATCAAAATTAACTAATAAACCATACTTTAATATTAAATAAATTTTAAGTTCTTAATTTTATAAGGCAATATTTTAGGAATTTATTAATTTCCCCTTATATGAGAACTGTGACATTCACCTTAGGTCTTCCCTCTTCTCTAGTTTATCATCCTTTCAAAAATCACAAAATTTGATGTAAATTACTTATATTATTACTCAAATAAAGCATAATTTTTATAGCTTGTTTGGTTACAGAGCCATAATCTAGAATCATTTTGCAACACTTTCCTGTCACATCCTCTGACATTTAATGGTATATTATATCATTTATAACCAATAAAAAGCCAAAGTGTAATCTGTTAAATATGTTGTTTTTTATACAGAAAATAGTTTTATTTTATCTCCAATTGGAACTTTATTCTCATTCATAAATACTAAGTATAGTTTCTTACAAACTGGGACCTAAAATTACTAATATTAACAACCTACAATATAAAATAAGAAACTTGTATCTTTTTATTTCATTGAGATAAGACTTGTGTACTGAATCAGATAGTAGCCTCATTCACTTCTTTTCATTTTTGAAAACTGTCCCTTAGATACACTTACTTCAATATATGACATGTGAATAACTAACTGACAGCTGAGAATGTTTCCTTAATGTTTTTCTCAAGCATTTTAATCTGTAAAAAAACTTACACATTCTTTCGAACTAAAATTTCAAGAAGGTAGATCATATCTTTAGTCTATTCAGTTTCATATTTTTTTAAATCTAAATACACCTTAATTACTAAGCTTAATAAATTATAGCAGTGTTCTGTGGTATCAGTAGTTATTTATGATTTTTGGTTATTCAACTGTATATGTAAAACAAAAAAAAAAAATTGTTTGCTATCCTCTGCATGAAAAATTTCAAAAAGCTTTGCAACCTATGTTCAGCAGCAACCAAGTTCAGAGATCATAGCAAGAAGAGATAGTTGTTTACTAGTCAACTACAACACAGCCAGAACAAGGAAAACTAAAGGTCACTTTTATATTAGTTGTTACATATCATGGGTGCATATGCATCTCATAATTCCAAGTCATGTAATATTAGATAGACATGACTGGAAGGTCAATATAATAAAAATAAATAATATATATACAGCATTATGAGACTTAAGCTAGTTAGACTAAATATTTATATTTTCATATTATAATATGTACTAATTCTAGCACAAAAAAGCATAACTTATATTTATTTCCTAATTTTTTATGGCACAATGTTTACAAGGTTGATTAAGTGACATATCCAACTTACAATGAGCCTGAAACTGAAAGTGGTACTAGTAGTTCATAAAAACAAACAGGGTTATCATTCTAAATACTAAATCATATTTTTATTGTGAATATAAAATTATGCTAAATTATTGAGCTCAGAAGAATATAAGAATCATAAACTCCTGTTCAAAGAACTAAGCCTTATCCCCATAAAGACCATGCACTCACCACTCAATAGATCTTAACCCTACATTTACAAATCAACCTCTTTCTTAAGATTACATTTATTTTGAGTAAATTTTTCAATATAGTAATTAATACAACTAAATATAGCATGATTTAAGCTACTATAGAAAAATAAAAGTCACATACTGTTTTTTCATGTTCCAAAAGAAAAATGTCCACTAAGGCTTATATACATAAAAAAGTATCATCCACCACTGCTAATTACAACCTCTACATAAAATTCACAATGTAAAATCCAAAGAACAATGTTTTGTTATATGCTTTCCTTATCATCCTATGATTTGTTAAACATAAAATACAGCAACTGAAGCAACAGCATACTGAAATTGGCACCTTCAACTAGGATTGGCTAAATATTTTACAACTGAGGTTTAACATGCCCAGATGCTGTTTTATAAAGAAAACAGATTAAAAAGAGGTTAGAATACCAATTACAAATGGGAGAACCAGCATTAAAGTGCAAGAAAAAATTTGTTTAAAATGCTGAAAAAAATGTTTTTCCTTAGAGAGCACTTACTTATACTAGCATATTTTGGGATTTTTTAATATTAAACTTCTCTTCAAACTTCTTTAAATAATGTAATTTCATACAAATAATTGAATGTTATGCTACTATTTAAAAAACATAAAACCTGAAAACCAGTAAAAAACAAGTTCTTTATACTTTAAAAATTCACATATACAAGTCTGCTCTCACAAGAAGACAAAATGGCCTCAGTCGGAAATGGGATTACTTCCACTCGCATACATAGCTAAAATCCCACGATGAATAGATAGAGGGTCCAGTGTAAAGGAGAAAATAGAAGCATTCTCTGAAAACATCTAAAGGACATCCTCATGATGAAACCCTCTAATAAAAGGATGATACATGGAATACTGCACTACTTCTGTATAGCATATACTCTTTGCCCAGATATGGAAAAGGTGAGACAGATCCAGGTGAACAAATCTGTGGAGCACATCCCAATCAGGGAGAACACAGTTGGACAGTGATCCTTACCATAATACAAAGCTTGAAATTAGTAGGGGCCTTGGTGGAGTCAACAGCCCCTAAAATGCTAGTGTGCATGTAAAAAAAGCCTGCTAGGTAGTCCACATGGCCCACTAAAATTTTGGCTTCATATAAATTTATCTAAACATTTCTCAACTGAGTACAGCTTGTGACAAACCATAAATGGACCTTACCAAATTTATGAACACTTGTCAGTCGTGTATGATCCACGAATGTCCATGTATTCAAAATACATGTACTTTTTCATTAATAAGAATGTCATTACTTTGTCCATTATTCAAACTGTATAATGGAAATGACATATAAAATTATTTATATTTGAGTATTTGAACTTTCATAAAGATGACTATTGTTTTCAATCAGAATACTATTCTTTTTTAACTTTTTATATATCACGCCAAGCCTACATCAAAGCTCACATATTTGAAAGAGCCACATAAAAGTTCTTCTTTTGTCAACACTTCAGCAGCCAGATTCCTATTATGTACAGTAAAGTTGATAATGTCATTGTGTAATACTGACAAACAATAATAACTGTAACAACTACAGAAATTGTACTTTGAAGCTTCATTAACTCTCCTAATATGAACTTGGTCAATTTGACAGACCACTTAACCTCTTTGTACTCATTTAATCTATAGATTTAACACTTCTAACTTTTATTATAGTGTGTATATTGATACAAAATGCAGTAGTCTTTCACATACAAAAATTTACATTTTTAGTCAAGTATTTTAATAAATTAAAATGAAGATTTGTCTATGAATATACTGAGTATTTATTCTGAATATTCTGTATGCAAAGTAATTTTCATTTTAAGATTAAAAATACTTTTCCTCATCTCAAAAACATCAAGTTTGATTTGTATAATCCTTAAAACCTTATAAATACATTTCAATTTTTTTTTCAGTAAAGCTTTATATATCATCCTTAACTCAAAATGGGATCAACTAATTTGACTGACCTCACAGCAAAGAAAAAAAAACAACTAAATCATCCTTTTTTCTTTCTAGAGTGACTTCAGATTATAGCATTAAACTACATTACTTTGTCCTAAGTAGTATTAACCCCTTCATTATGGGTTGGGTGGAATGCACCCAGCTCATAACCACAAAGGTATAAATGAGAGTATTTACACTATGATTTTTGATAATATATACATATGCTGACTAACTTTTGCATGTTATTAGTAAATATTACAAGGGTTTCATTCACAAAATATCAATTTTTTTAAATTAAGTTTTAAGATATTTTAATTTAAGAATGTTGCTAGGTAACATGCAGAATAATTTTCACTTTAAGATCAAAAATACTTTCATGCATAAAAAAATGTTTAAATTCCACATCTAAAATCTATATAACCTCCAGATAAAGTATTTTTACAAAAAAATGTTCCACTTTATGTTATTTTCAGTACAAAACTGGAATCTATGAACATTTGATAGATTTGACTGATAATAACCACAATAAAAAAATAAGTTAATGTAAATTATGCTTTTTTCTTTCTAGAATGACTAAAAATTATAACTCAAAAAATTAAAATGTTTAATCTAATAGCTTAAATGCTATAACATTAAACATTTATATATATTTTTATTACATTGACCATTCAGCCACTGCTAGCTAAGACAGTTCTAATAATGAGGCAGACATGCACTCAAGTTAGCATATACAAGAATATAAAACTGGTCTTTATTCTTTACAACTGAGGTTTAACAAGCCCAGATGCTGTTTTATAGAGAAAAGTGTTTCAGTGAACTAGTACTTCATAAAATATAATCACATTTCGCTTACAATAAATTTATGTACATACATAATTACTATTTACAAATACACTTTTAAACTTATTTTTCTTAAAACATGGAACAGTAAACAAAGAAATAACGCAAACAATTACCTCTTCTAGTTACAACCTTTGTACTCAGTTTCTGCTCATTGTAGGTTACTAACCCTTAAAAAGTTTCACACGTGGTGGATGTGAAATGAAATAATGTTTTTCTTTTGGTTCTATACATACATTTCAATAACCAAAAAATAAGAAATTATTATATCAATACCACAGAAATCCATTACACTTTATCAAGTTTAGTAATGGAGCTGTATGTGGGTCAAAAAAAAAGTTTCAAAAAAGGCTAAAGACTCAACTTAGGTGTGTATCAAAAGAAACAAACAATACCATTAAATTTGAAAATGGTTGAGAAAACCACTTGCATAACATTCTGAACTGGTTATTCACATATAAGGGACTGTTTCCAAAAATCAAAGGTGAGCAGGGGCTACTGTGTTTGATTCAGTATATTAGTGATATCTAACCATATAAAATATAGTTTATTTTATATTCTAGCTATTAAATATTGGTAATTTCAATTTCTAATTTCTACAAAACTATAACCTTGTATTTTGACATCAAAAAACCTAATTTGAACCAGTGCTGCAATTAACATACCACATGACACAAAAAAAATCAATGTTTAAGTTTTTTAAATATTTTCTCTTAAATTAAGAACTTAAATAATTTATAATATGAAATTTTGATTTATAACCTACACTTTGATAGCAAACGTAATGACATAAATTCATAAAGTTGGTGTTAAATAAAATTTTGAATGCAAGTCAACAAAAGAGATGACATGGATTTTCATTCAAAACCCATCACGATAGGGTTAAGCTTATAACAGTATACATATATTTATAATTGAATGTTATTGCTTTATTGCCTTTTGAACTGTGTCTAACTACCATCAGTGTCAAAAAAAGTTGTAAATCACTTAGGGCACATGCAGCTCATGTTATGCTATCAAATTACGTTATATTCATACTGCTCTCATACATGCCTTGTTAAACATTATTATAATTTATTTTGGATGAGTCAGGTAGGTGTGGCAGCTCTGTAACCAAACAAAACTGAAGGTTATAAAAATCATTTAAGAAACAACGTTGTAGAGAGCAATTAAGGTTTAATTTTGTACATTTTGAAGGGATAGTGGACAAAATAAAAGTTATATATTATCAAAATATGGATCACTAGTTGTGTGTTTAAGCCATATTAATTGGTATAACAAACAAAAAGTAGTTTAATAAAACTTTCAGTCATACATAGTAAAGGATACCTGTGGCAAAAGGGTTAAGTTTGAAGTGACTGAAGTTATCAATAAACACACATCCCCTAAAAAAATACTATCTCTTTTACATTTTTTATTTGAAAGAATGAAACATAAAATCTCTGACTGATCTTGTGGCTTGTAAATGATTGATACATGTGTTACCTTTGTGAGATACAAACAAATCAATCATTTAAAAGTTCTTAACTAATATCACCTAGCTCAAGTTTATAACCAATATAAAGAGAATTTACCCCTCTAAGTAATTCTGACAGTTGTTTATAAGTAACTTGAAGACAAAAGAAAGACTTTTGCCAAAACTGTAGATGTGTGATCAATAAGCTGTGCTCTGAATAGGAATGGGATTTTTTTACAATCCACGTATATTTTAATTAGAGACCCTACCAAATTACAGGGATTTTGAGTATACTAATACAGTAATTTGATATTTTTCTATTTTGCAAAAGTTAATGTTTGAGGCCTATTTGCTGTGGTTTTTTTGGCACATACTGATTAAAAGTAATTTATATGTGAAAAAAAATGCAACCAAAAAGGATTAAGCATGCAACTTAAATGAATAATATCAACATTAGCAGCCAGACTGGTAGCTATACATATAGCACTTATAAGAATTTTACAGCAAATCTTCAGTCATTACTTAGTTAGACTGTGTGTATTTTGTTTTACCCACCATAATGCCTAAGTTGAATAATAAAAAAAAAAAAAAGTGGCTTGAATAACTATTTAAAGAATAATTGCTACAAAATTCTTAACAAGTGTAGCTACCAATTTGGCAACCAATTATGATTTCATTTCTTTATGCTGCATGTTCAATCCTATTCTGACCATACCTTTTTAACACCTGAAGTAACTTTTATTAGATTAAAATGAAAAAATGAAATGTTCCATAGCTGTCCAATAGGACAGTTATTGTGCAAATATTTATATATACCTGTTTACCACTTTCAAACTTATGGTGACACCTCTTACAGTGATATGTGCAATTCAAACAACTGAAAAAACCCTACTGGAAAATAATGAAATATTCTAAATTCAAATCACTCTTTTGACTTGTGCTCTTCTACAAATTTCTAAAACAATAGCTAATATACAGTGCAATATTAGCAGGACGCCACATGGCTTATCATCCCTTGTAACTAAATGGGAACAAAAAGTTACTGTTATTACCATACTTTAGAGAGAAATTAAAGATCATTTATGGAAAAAAATAAATAAATAAACGGTCTGAAAAAAAGAAAGTTTGGCTTCTTTTTGTTTTTTTCAAGGGCTATGAGTTCACAACAAAATAAAATATAATATCTTTTGTTTTCTTCCAAGTGATGTAATATCCACTATTTAAATCAGTGATTTTTTTTTTTTTTTTTTATAACTTACACTACTGAATACACTTCACAATAATTTATGTGATTGGCCCCTAAAACTGCATGTTTTATGTGCTTAGATAACACCCTAAAAATGTTAAGCATTTCCCTGATGGACAAAGGTGTAGAGTGGCTAGAGAGAAACAAACCATACAAAGCAAGTCAACTGCATCCAAAATTTGATTGCCAGGAACTGACAACCATGTGGGGGTAGGACGAAGATCATACTGTTGCTAAGTTGACTACAATCTAAAACTCAACCATTGTGAAACAATATTCATGTGGGGGGTAAGTAAAGACAATCATACTGTCTTGTCCACAAGTCTGGCCAAATGGAGAGAAAGATTTCCACCACTAATGGAGGTACAGGGCACATGTGCTCAGAGTGAAATAGGGAAATATTCCACTCAAACTAAACATACCTCAAGAGCAGAAAACTCCCTCAACATAAAGACATCAGGGGTTAGCACAAGAGGAAGAAGCAGAGCAGTTAACAAGTGCACCCACTGTGACCCACAATACAAAATACACCTGAGGCAAAATGAGTGAGGCCCTAGGTACCCCCTGAACACGTGTGGACTTTTGGTTCAGCTATAAATCCAAATCATAGCCATCAGGAACTGACATCCATGCAGAGGTCAGATGAGGGATCCCAACCATTTCAACATGAGTGTGAGCAATATGGTAAATGATTCAGCTCTAAATCCAAAATTCAACTGTTGGCAACTGATTTTGATGTGATGAAGGATCCTAAGTCATTATTCCAGCTCATTCCAAAGCAACAATATTCCCTCTGAGAAGCCAGTGCAGATATGGTGAAAATTTAGAAGAATTTCTATCAACTACACCATGTAACTACTCTCTACTGACTGGATTCATCATTGTTTATATGGAATATATCTCATCCAGAAGAAACCTAAATTGTCCACTACCCCAGTGGAAGAAACAAAAAGAGAAAACACAGTGGGGAGTTCAGAGGAAGGTACACACTATAGAGAGTACAATGGGTGACCATGAAACCCTATTTTGAAAAGCAGTCTGAATCAAATTTATTTAACCTAACAAATGGCAATGATAAGCAGCAACCAACTTTTGTTTTACCCATAAAGTCTATTGAGGTACAGTCCAGAATGGGCATATTTATAAAACAAATATATTAGAAGGAATAATGTACAAGCAATCTTACATTATAGAACAGTGTCAATTTAGTGGTGACAATAATTATGAAAATAAAATCACCATAGCCATAAAGTGCATATTTGAGTACAAATCTTAGTGACTGAAGTGTTTCCAGACAAACTCCTCTCACCATAAAGCAGGATCCAGATTGAAGTATGGTACAAGCCCTTGAAAAAAATATATAATAAAAAGAAAACTTAGTTATAGTAACACTGAAGTCTGAAAAATTGCCACAAAAAGAAGATAACCTGATAAGGAAGAAACATCAATACTACGCAGATGGTGAAAGATGAAAGTATGTGGAGTGGTTCATGCTGCCCATTTGAAGAATTTCCTCCAAATGACAATGCAGAAGAGACTGCAAGAAGAAAGTAACGTACCTAATTTTATAAAGAAACACTCAGAGTAATCAACAAAAAAAGGGAGACAAAGAAAAGAAAAAGACAATTAAACTAAAGATTGATTCCAGTAAGTAGAGGTGGAAAGAAAGAGACCATGAATAGAGGATAGTTGCCAAGGAATGAATAGACAAGAATGGTTATAATGAAAAGAAGTCCCATAGGTGATATAACAATGAAGGTCATGAAATGGATATAAAAGTCTGTCTGAATTAGACTTAGAAAAAGTGGAAAATGAAAAGAAAAGAAATCAGCAAGAAGGAGAAGGAATTACTTTCCCAAGCTGGCAATGTTTTGGAAAGTAAAGGACAAGACAAGAGAAATGGCACAGAGTACATGAAACGTTGGTGGCAAATAAATCCAATCAACAACATCCACAGGCTAAAAGGAAGGAAAGTATTCCTTAAGGGATAAATGAAACACGAAACAAAAAAAACAAAGTTCAAACAGAGGCAAAATAAAGCAGTGAAAAACCACAATGACATCCTATTCTGGAAAAGCCACATACCATGAATGGCAACTAATCTGGAAGAAATGTAACAATACTGACAAGATATGGGACACAAAAACTATGGTACTAGAATAAACTAAAAATGTAAGGCAACATGATAATCTATGATTGAGGAGCTTGAAGCCATCTTGCTCAAATAACCAAGTATGGAAAGCCATAATAAAAGGAACAGTTGGACAAGCAGGAAAGAGCCCACAATTCATAGACCAAATGCAAAACTGCTCCACTTGCATTTATAAACTTCCACTGAAGGCAGCTGAACTGAATATGCTAACAACAAAGTTACTTGCCTGGATAAACTGATCTCCTCACCAAGGACTAGATAATAAAAATCATATGTGAAGACGAAAGGTAGGAATGATGGGTTAAACTACTTGGGACCAAGACTGCCATAGTAGGGATGGAATGCTGTACAACAGACTGGATCTGGATCAACTGTGGAAACCATGGCCGAGACAGCCAGTAACTGATAATCAGTAGGACTCGAAATGGAATGGAGTCGTAACAGAAATCATTCTGGGAAGGAGTTGGATTAGAGGATGCACATAAAGGAATTTGACCACCCCAATTCTGACTAACACATTGACAACCAGAGCAAGTGGATGAGGCACTGGAGACCAAAATCTAGGTAACTTGGTACTGAGAATAGTGGCAAATTCACCCAAGTACATAACCATGGAAAACCTAAGGATTAAGAGATCAAGATCACTATATCTGGGTGAGATAGACATTCCAAGACAAGACTGAAAGCACATGGAACATGGCATGCAAGTAGATGAATACTATGTGTGCAGGGCCCAAAAAAGGAAATTCAACATCTGGCAATAAAGTGAAAGAGAACAAGTGCTTTTCTGGTGACTGATATATGCCACCACCACAGAACTGTATCATAACCAGATGATTTTCTGCAAGAGGAAAAAAAAAAGACCCAAAGCCTGACATACAGCAGAAAGTTTCAAGATACCAATATGGAAAAACATGGCAAATTAAGGCAAAGGAAAAAGACTGAAATGCTTTGTCATCCTGTGCACTGTCTTAAATGATGATCAATCTTTTACAAATAATTGCCAATAATTCTAAAGTCAAATTCCTCTCTTCTAAAGCCTAAGTAAGTGTGACGGTAGAACTTACAACCTTTGATGAGGTAATTTGCACTCCACAATTTATAATGCAAATGAAAACTAAACACAGATGTGCTGGTAATCATTCTTCTGTGGTTTTCTTTCTTTAAGTCCATAACTGGATAAAAAATTAAATATCACAAAATAAGGGATAAATAATAACTTTAAAAATAAGTAGAAAGCTGGAAAACACAACATAAAAATTCAAAATTTGAAGAAAGCACCAAATAAAACTTCTTGCTGCTAAACAAGAAGTGATAATGAGATTGAATAGCACAGGAGTCACATAAATCATGTGCGAGTGGGGTGCATCTATTGGAAGATGTCTATCACATAACAATTTGCATGTGTGAATCAGTTAGACTATGTGAAAAAACGGGTACATGGGAGTAAAATGCTTCTTTTATGCAATAAACATTTTACCAATAGAAGGCAGCACTGAATGAAAATAACTATGTGAGCAGAAGTAAGTTACCTTGTCAAAAAATGTATTTTCTTAGAGATAGCTTTGGATTTAATGTAATGAAGTGAGAACTGTAACATAAAACACTTACATAAAAAACTTGAACACTATAAAACAACTCTTTACTAAACCAACTTGAAACTTTACCTTAATGTAAAGTGTTTGACAACAACGTGTGCACTGCAATTACTATAATAGCTGTAGTGTATTAGTTCAGGTAAGATACCTTTTACCAAAAGAAAGGATAAAGCAATTAAATGTTTTTTTTTTGGAGCTTAAGTTGTTTTTTTTTAAAGAAATAAAACAGTTTCCTTGAGTGAAGTTGTATTATTTATATTTTTCCAAAATTAACTTTTACAAACATTATGATTTTCAGAAAGAGAACACAATTCTTACTTTTGTACTTTGGGATATTTCATTTCTTCTATAGCATTAGTTGCTTCTGTTTGGCTTTCTTTCAGATGTTGGGGCCATACCCAGTCTACCCAGTCCACCTGTCGAACCTATTAAAGATAACGAAAATGTCAGCACAATATTAATTATCTCAATAAAGGCTCAGTCAACTCGATCATCCACACAAAGTCTTTCTACTTATTTAAAAGTCTTTACAGTTTTGATGCTACTAATTTTCAATGTAGTGTGCAACTTTACAAAATTTGGCAGACTTTCAGCAAACTTTAAGTCTCATGTATAAAAAAATTTGTATTTTACTGAAGTGTTTTTAATAAACTAAAAAAGCCTTATTTTTGTCTAGTAAAAGTGCAAAATAATTTTCATGTTAAGATTAAAAATACTTTTCTCCATCTAACAAATTTCATCCATGTAATCTCTAAAACTTCCTACATACATTTCAAATGTTTAGTTCCAGTAAAACTTTATATTTTATGTTATTTTCTCTACTATAACTTTATAGAATATTGGATAAGTTTGAGGGACCTCATAACTAGACATACACTAAAATCTAAATAATTCTAAATTACCCTTTTCTTCTTTCTAAAATGACTTCAATTTGTAATATAAAATTATACTCATTTATTCTAAGTAGCTTTAAACCCATAACAACATATATCTATTTACAATTAAATTTTATTGTTTTATTGCTTTTTGAACCACAGCTAACTACTACTATCCATGCCGTTTTAAGTGTGAATCACTTGGGGAACATGGAACTCATATTACAATATCAAATTACATTATCCACGAGCAGTTTTGAAACATTATTTTGTTATTATTTACTTCATCAAATACAATATTACTAACCTAGAGAAATCCCTATCTGTACAATAACAATATGCAAAAAAACAAGTTCCCCTAAAGTATCACAATTTTTCTGGCTTTCTCACTGTGCAATAAGAGCCATTATAAATTTATCCAAGCTAGTCGTAATCTCTTCCATAGGAATGAAACCTGTACTAATAGAGAAAATGACAATTCTCTGTTCAGAAAACAGCACAATATCTTTTGACAGATGAAAACCTTGGCTTTCAATTGGTTATACATATTATAGTATTGAGAGTAAGAGAAAACTATTAAGAAATCCAGAAAGAGAGGATATGACAGATGGGTGTGGCAAGAGGGGCCTGATTTTCTATTTGATAGCTCTGTACCCAAAGAAGCTTAAAGGTTTTAAAAGTTATGGTTTGTTTGACTAATGATGATTTTGTAATGAGTAATAAATGTTACATTTCTTACTTATTGGAGGAATTATGAATAAAATAGAGAAAAGGGGATGCCTAGAGAAAATATATGACACTTTTCAAACTAGGAGAAATCCAAGATTTTTAAAAATATTGCCTCACAAAATTAAGGAATTAAAACTTATAAAATATTTAAATATAGCTATGGTTTTATGCTATACTAATTGGTATGAAAAACAAAAAGTAGTTTAATTAAATTTTGAATTAATGTCTCTAAAACCTTGTGACATGCACAGTAAAGGATGCCTGTGGCAATAGGGTTAACATCTTTTCTCTAAAAAAGTTTAGTACGTTAATCACTCCCACTGTTTATACTTATCCTTCAAAATGAGCAAAAATAAGTTACTTCCTCCTAACAATAATAACAAATGATGAAATCTTATAATTCAGCTTGCATTTTTTTTATCAACAATATTTTTTAACCAATATTTTTACGCTTACTCGGCATACAATCATATTTCTGATTAAATGCTGATGTAAACTAATCACTACAAATTACGTATTAACCCTATGGTTTGGGTAGGTCCAACTGGCACTTGCTCCTATGAACAATGATACACAGTTCAACAATAATTATGATAACGAGTTTTTTAACATACCTTCATACAAGTTGTTTAGATTCTGTTAAAGATTGCAAGTATTTTGCATAGATTAGAAAAAGATTATTTTAATCATTTCCAATAAATTTGCTATTTATTTATAGTAGTTACTTGCACTCAGATTCAAGGTGGTTTCCATGTAGTTTTTAAACTTTATTTGTACATCTCCTAGCAATTCCTTGATGACTATGCAAAGTTTTCAAGGTACATATTTAAGTTACTTTTCACTTTCTCTATCATGTAACTATTATCATCAACATGCAGTACAATTAAATGTTTAAAAATTAAAACATACAAAAAACGTTCTAAAATTTTAATTTTCTGTCAAATAATGTTAAAAGATCTTTTGATTATAATCTTTACTGAATATCTTTACACAATCACATATTTTCTTTTCCTGTCCTTTAGCACTGTTATTACTTCTTGCAACAGATCACTGGTTGTACCCTGGCACTGTTGTCAGAAATACTTTAGTCTTCAACAATCTTTTTGTTCTTGATTTGCTAAACATTCTCATGAACCAAGGAGTTGTGATACATTAAAACACTTAAACCTTTCAAATACACATCTTAAAACATAAATGACACATAATGAACTAAAAATATAACTAAAACACCTTTTAACTGTCTAGCTAGCTAACTAATATGTTTCTACATGAGAAATAATGCCAAGTGCTGATGAGGACAAAAGTAGAAACAATGATAAGTGTGGTTTAATCAGTTGTCTACAGAAATCCTTTGTACCAATTTTAAAATAAATAATGGGAGATCATATTTTAAAATGTAATTTGTCTGTCAGTTATAAACATCTAGCTCAAATAAGTATAACTTGTTGAGAAATTGCACCTATGTGTAGAAAGTAGGTGTGACTTCTCTCAAGAGTTACAAAAAAAATATTTCTCCTTTCTTTCAAGCATAGCTCAAAGAGCTTATAAGAAAAATGTGTAAATAGAGTAATTAACCTAGTGTACACAAAGAAGTATACAAGTCACACAGATTGAAGGAAAGTAAGCTAGCACATCATGTGACAACAAAAAATGACATTTAAAAAAATTTTAAGAGTGATTTTGAAATAAAGAAATTAAAACTTGAATAAATCAAAATATTGCATGATAATACTAATTTCACTGTTAAATTAATAGTAGAGATGCTTAATTAAATTTTAAATGTAATTTAGTAAAAGCTTGTAAATTGTGGAAGAATGCTCAAAAAAAGAAAATTTATAACTGTAGGGTTAGTCTTCATCTACAAACATTTTTTGTCCATTTTGTTGCTTTTAATGGTAACAACTAATTCTAACAAAAATAACCAGATATGAATCATGACACTGAAATCCTATAACGTCTTTTGTGCTACTTTTCAGTAGTAGCCATATGATAGTTTTCCTCTACAAACATATTTCATTTTATGTAGTCACTTTATCTGACAGTGAGAACAAGTGAGACAAACAACATAGCTCTATCTATACACATTCTGCTGATGCGTAATATATACTTGTGTTGCTGAAGCAAAAGGTTGAAGTGTGTCTTATGAGGAGAGATGTGGTGAAAAGTTTAACAGAGAAGTGTAACCTGTAATGTCTAATGACATATTCTTACTGGTATGTGTGCATTATTGGAACATAAGGTAGACTTGTGTTCTGTAAAGAAAAATAAGCTTTATCTGTTATATCTATTCAGAAACATCAGACAATGCCAGTCCTTCAAATAAATTTATACTGCAAAAGATGACAGTATTCATATTTTTGACACTCAATATAAGTATTGGGCACCATTTTGACATACATAACTCCTTATAGCACACTTTTGTTTTCAAACTATGCAATGGGAAACATTATAATCACATACAACTCTTAAAGAAACAAGTTACAAGGTGTATTCTAAAATTCAAGTTAAAAATAAACATTAATTTTGATTCAGAACGGAAAAACTTACCACAGTAGGTGACTCTACGTAATGTTCGAGCCTCGTATGGCTAAACTCAAGGCTAATGACATTTAAGAGTTTATCTCTGTTTGGATTTTCAAAATACTTGCACCATTCTTTCATTGACATTTCTACATCCTTTTGTGTGGTCACATCCATCACATCTAACATTCTTCTACTCCCTTCACAGAATAAAGATAGAGGGTATTAATCAAAATGTCCAAAGCACACAGATTTGAGTTATCATTTAACTTCAAAACCAACCTAGTGGGAAAAAATATATAACACATAAACCATGATGATGAAAAATCCCACATGTAGAGAAAATTATATATTTAAAAATGGCTTGTATGGGTAAAGAAAGCACTAATAGAGGAGCGAACAACGTTTTGACCTTCTTCAGTCATTGTCAGGTTCACAAAGAAAGAAAGGGTAGCTGACCACATATTTAAAGGCAGTTGTGTAATTGAGTGTAAGAATGTAGAGGGTGTGTTTTGATGTTGGATATATTTATTAATATAGGTAAAAAGTTGTTCCTTTATAATAGTTTAATTTGGGCTTGACTTGTTGTATAAGTAAGGCTTCTTTAATTTTGCATTTATGTTTGTTTCTTTGTTTAGTATTTGGGTGTTTTGTTTATTCGATTTGCAGTGTTTGAAAAAGTGGAAAGGTTACTTTTTGTGTTCTTTAAATCTGGTTTTCAATTTTCTACTTGTTTCTCTAATATAGAAGTTGTGGCAGTAATCACATTGTATTTTATAAATAATGTTCATGTGGTGTTTGTCAATGTAGTTTTCACATACTATAGACTGGTTGTATACTATAGATCACTGGTTGAACCCTGGCACTGTTGTCAGAAATACTTTAGTCTTCAACAGAATCTTCTTGTTCTTGCTTTGCTAAACATTGAACACGAAATACAAAGAACTACAGGACTTACAGAAACAAAAAATGAACCTAGACCATCAACTTGCATGCTGTATTAAGCCAGAGATTTACAGACTTATACAACAAAACATCAACTAAATCAACACTAAGAATGACAGGGACAAAAAGACCTGCCACAACAAAAAACTAGAGAAATTAAGATACAAACAACAGAAAAGACATGACAAACCATTGACTAATCTCATAATTAACAGATCTGACCAACAATTAAACACAGACGAGATACATCTACTTAACAAAGGACTCAACTTTGCAACAGCACCTAAGTACATCCCAACCTTAGAAATTAAAGCATGTTTAGAAGACCTAGCCAGAAGACTTGTGATACTTGCACAGAAAACAAAAACAAGAAAACAACCAACAGAAAGAAGACAACTTCAACAATTCTTACTGACATCCAACAGCCAAACTTCCTGGGAAAAATTAAAAACATTTTCCACACACACCTAAAAACAACATCTTAAACAATTTTTTCAAAGAATTTTCTACAAAATCATCAACATAATTTCACAAAACAGAAAACTAAAAAACAACCTTACAAAAGACATTAATTTCATTAAAAACCATTAAGAAACAAACAAATGCAAAATTAAAGAAGCCTTACTTATACAACAACTCAAGCCCAAAATTAACCAATACAAATAAACACCTTTATACCTATATTAATAAATATAATCAAGCATTTAAGCATGCCCTCTACATTCATACACTCAATTACAACAACCACCTTCAAACATGTGGTCAGCTACCAGTCAGTAACCCTTTCTTTCTTTGTGAGCCTGACGATGACCGAAGAAGGTCAAAACGTTGTTTGCTCCTCTATTAGTGATTTCTCTACCCATACCAGCCCTTTTTGAATATATATTTTAGCTTGGTGTTACACATTCTAACCACACACAAGCTAGAACAAATACATAGAATATAATTTGGTTTTATATGTTTAGATCTTTCACAATGGATTGTTCAAAGTATGCACACCACAACCTTTTATACATTTACATTAAAAATTTCATTCACTACTTTGTTATCAATGTGTACAATTAATTAACTTGACGTCAAAATGTAGTAATAAATCAAATTTTAATATTATAGAAGGTTTAAGTTTTTAAATTTTATAATACTTAAAATAAAAAAAAGAGACACACATTCACAGACAAATACGTCTCCACTCCGTAATCCCAACACGGCCAATTCTGACACCAGAAAAAATGAAAACTGTTTATATTAATACCTGAGACCCCCAAAAAAGGCATCTTTGTGCCAAAACACATATAAGTTGGTTGACATACACGAATGATTCACATGAACCCCACACTGTAGTTTGGTTGCTGAAGAATCAAGTAAAAGGCAGAACCTCTAAAATTATGGATTTATTTAATCTTCCCCCCCCCATGACTAAAACTGGGCATATCACACATTTTTGTTTGTAAATGTATAGGACCTGTAAAAAACATCTTTGTTCCAGATTCCATGTAAACTACCTGAAACACAATTAAGAAATTGTCAAAAAACCTTAAAATTATGCTTTTTTGTGGCATTTAGGCCCCCCTTATAATTATTTTTGTTTGTTAATGAATGGTATCTGTAGAAAAGTATTTTTACACCACATCCTATGTAAATTAGTTGAAATATGTCCAAATAACTGATCAAAACCCTAAAATTATGTTTTCTATGAGCTCTTTAAAACTTATGCATATAAAATTAGGAAATTTTCAGATGAAGAAACTTTTTTTCATCTGAACATGAAAATCACTTTGTACTTTAGTGTAGTCAATAGTCTGACTCCATATATTAAGGGACAAATTTTTAAAAGACTTGTAATATTAACTGAAAGCTTGTTGTCTAATTTCATAACAATGTTCAGGGACAACAAGGGACCTATTGGTCCATCTAGGCTGTTTCATCCTCTAAATGAAACTAAAACTATTAAATAAGAAAATAAAAAATACTCCAAGCCTGTCCTTATCATTCATAGTTATCAAGCTTTCTCTTAAACTCATTTAAATTGACTACCTTCACAACATCTAAAAGCAAAGTTCCAAAGGTTAACCATTCTGTTAGAAAAATAAAACTGTATTAGCTAAAGATGATACTGCCTTGACAAAATTTATATTTGTGTCCCCTACTCCTACCATTCTTCTCATTAAATATGAAAAAGATAACTCATCAAACTATCAATTCCCTTAACAATCAGTACCTCAATCATATCTCCTTTAAAGCTTCTTTTTTCAAGAGAAAATTTCAGAGAACTTAACATCTCATCACATAAGGCTCTCCATCCCAGACACCATTCTAGCAGTCTTACTCTCAACTCTTTCAAACAATGTCCTTCCTAAGATAAGTAGCCTAAGACTGAACATAATACTCCAAATGTGGCCAAACCAATGACCTATAAAATAAAATTATTACCTCTTTAAACATGTATTCAATATTTCTGAAGAAATAAACTAAAACCCTACTTTCCCAACCACTAACAAAAGTATAATGCTTGGATGGCTTAAAATACTGATGAACACTATATCAATATCCCTTTCCTTCCCATTAGTGTTACGATTATCCCTCATCCAAATTATTTATCTTAAATTATGATAACCCTCATGCATTATTTTACAATTACTATAACTTAAACCCATCTGTCATTTAAATGCTCAACTCACTAAATGATCTAAATCCTTTTGTAGAGCAAAAGCAATCTCTGCACAGCCAGCAACACCCAAGACCTTACTTACTATTGTTAGCCAAATTCATTTGCCAAAAAAATGAAAATGTATTTCCAATAATAACCCCACTCACAATATAGCTATTCTTTGACATTAGCATTACTTATCTAAGCATTGGTCTTGCATGTTCCAGTCTTTCATACTCCACTTAAATGTCATTAAGAACATCTAGTTTACAAATGTTTCCATCCTCATCAATGCACCCTCTAACTTAGCTAATGTAATCACTTTACTGAAACTTACACTAGTTCTTAGTGGAAAGGCAGGGTGGGAAAATGTAAGTGGAGGTAAGTATTGTTGGAAATACATTTTCAGTTTAGGAAAATGTTAACTTCCAAAACATACTTACCATCCACTGACTATATAGCTAGAATTTTAGAATTATAGTTAGTTTTCACATACTATAGACCTTAGTTTTGTGCCTGGTTTTTTGAATAAATTTGATATTAACTGGAATGTCATATTTTGTTACTAGTTTTTGCCAAATGTTAGTTATTTTTCTGCTGATGTCGGGAATATATGGTATGCATCCATATATGATTTCATGATTTTTTAAATCGTGGGGTATATTTACTTTTATAAGTTGATTTTGCTTTTTATCTAGGTGTGTACGTATAATGTTTTCTATGGCTTGTGGAGGAAACTTATTGATGTTGATGAACTATTGTTTTATTTTGTGTAATTCGTTGTTAATCTTATCTGGTGAGCATGGTTTTATGATTGTGTTTATTTGTTTTCTCAGTATGTTGAAATGACACCTATTTCATTCAACAATGTAGAAAATAACAACTAACCACTAACTTTGTAAGGGAAAAACTATCAAAAAATTTTAATCAATGCACAAACATTATGCAAAATTTATAGAAAAAAACTACTTAAAGCCATGAGGCACAAAAAATGAACCTGGACCATCAACTTGCATGCATTGACTATATAGCTAGAATTTCATTTTGAAAACGTGGAGAGGCTAGTGAGGATGTGATCCATATAGAAAGTGTCTGCACAGAACAGTGATGTATCAAAATTAAATTATATATATTAAATTGGATCCCAATCTGTAACCACAGAGTGATGTGTTTCATGTCATAGTAATCTCTCACACCCACATCAATTTCAAACATATTTTATCAGTAAAACATTATACATATGTTATTTTCTCTACCCTAACTTTATAGAGCTTTACTGACCTTAAGAGTTTTCATGCTATAAATTTTAATACATTTTGTGTATCTTCACACAATTTAGTAAGCTTTCAGTCAACATTACAAAGCTTTTGTATACAAAACATCAGATTTATTAATTTGGCATTTTTACCAAAACGTTTTCCATAAATATTTAAAAGTGGAGTGTTCACTGCCCTGAGTGCAAAGTGATTTTCATGTTTTGATTAAAAATACTTTTCTTCATAAAAAAAAAAGTCAAACTTCTCCAGTATAGTCTCTGAAACAATTCTTTATAGCAAATTTTTGCTTTCAAACTTTGTAATGACAAATGTACCTACAACTCTTTAAGAAACTACTTACAAGACGTATTCTAAAATTCAAGTTCAGTAAAATGTTATATTTTAATCTATCATTTTCTCTTATGAAATTCTATATGCATTCAGTCAGTTTGAATTATATCTAACCACCAAAAAACAAAATCTGAAATAAATCTACATTACTCTTCTTTCTTTGTAGAAAGACTTCAGATACGAAACATTTGTTTAGCCTAACTAACTTTACTTTCAAACCAGTTTAAAATTTATATACGCTTAAATTTTATGAGTTTTATTGCTTTCTGAACCTTAAGGTGTTTAACTACTTTGTGCATCATTACAAGTTGTAAATCACTTGACAAACATACAGCTCATGTTATGCTAATAAATTACATTACACACGAGCTATTTGTGAACATACCTCTTGAAAAATATATTTTACTTTGCTTAATATAACCTTAACATAAAAGGTTTCCCAATTTTACATTTTACTTACTTTTACAATAATAAACAGTACACATGAAAAACAAGAAATTATGAACCTACCTGGGTCTTTTGTTTTTGCCATCAATTATCAATGGCACTTAACCTACTTGTTTTTTTTATCCTAAAGGTAGAACTACACCAGATATTTTTTTTATCTAAGTAATACACCAAAGAACACAAAATATTAACATGCAAAATACAGTCAATGACCAATAACTATCATAATTTTCTGGCTTTCTAAGTACATGACAAGAGCCATTAAAACTTCATCTAGACTTGTCAATGTGTTTCCCACAGGAAGCAAGCTGGAACTCAAATTGAAAATGACTATTAAAATAATAATAATAATAATAATAACAAATATATGATATGTCATTTTACAGGTGAAACCTTGTCTTTCTGTTGGTTATAAATAATATAGTATTGAACTGCAAAGAGAACTATTGTCAGTTTCTCAAAAAGAAGATGGGCATGGCAGGGGTGTTCTGGTTGCTATTTCAAGATTCTGTAACCAAACAAGATTAAGGACTAAAAATATGTTATCTGAGCTACGAAGATATTAAAGTAAGTAATTTACACTAAATTTTGTACTTCTTGGAAGTGTGGGAAATAAAATAGAGAACACGAAGCACCCAAAGAGCAAATGTCAATTTTCATACTAGGGTATATTCTAGATTTATTTCTTTATAAGATTTAAGTTCTTAATTTTATATTTATATAAAATTTTTATATTTATTGGTATACCATGAGAAAAAGATAGTTCAATTAATTTTTTACCGTAACTTACTAAAAGTTCTATAGAAGCATTCCACTAAAACAAACCATAATGAACAATACAAAGCTTAAAAAATGGTTTGAATAATAAATTCCAATCTACAGCATACATTTGACATATAAAGTACTAAATTTTATTATTAAAGTAACAGACTGGTTCTCCAAGTAATATAATTTTAGCCTAGTACAGGTGACAAGTATATTGCATTATTTGAACATCACAGTGTTGGACTGTTGATGGACATGTCCACTCATTACACTTCTAGATGAACTTAAACACTCTAACCCCATTCCACAATTATACGGTTTACCAGAGGAATGTAAATGGGATATGTCACTAGGACTCGTAGTATCACTACAGGGCAGTGCTTTTGAAAGTTTGTCTTGGCTTATGCACACAATTTTGGTGTCATTATTCCATCACATTTTAGCACACTCAAATAACACACAAGACCTGCTCTCAAAAACCAAGGATGCACCTCACCTAGTGTCAAACAAAACTAATTACTCCAGATACTGTTGCTCTCTAACCATCTATACAAACATAATATGGGATCAATTCTATCAACATGGACTTAGTCAATTTGACCAATCACGACTTTTTTTATACTCCTTTAAAGCCTCTATAGATTTAATACTTCTAATTTTCAATACAGTGTGTACATCTTCATAAAATTTGGCTGTTACACTTTTTTAGAAAAGTATATTTAATAAACTAAAGATATGTCCATGAATATATGGAATGTTTTATAGTGTGTGTGCGTGTGAAGTAATTTTCTTGTTATGGTTAAAAAATACTTTTCCTCATCTAAAAAATCTCAAATTTCCTTTGTGTGATCCTCAAAACCTCCTGAATACATTTCAAATGCTTTAATCCAGTAAAACTCTATATTTCATGTTATTTTCTCTACCCTAACTAAAAACAGGATTGGTCAGTTTAATCAGCCCCATAACAACCAAAGTAAAAAGAAATATAAAATACACTTTTTTCTTTCTAGAAAAAAATTATAATATGAAACATTAGTTTATCCTAAGTAGTTTTAAGCTTATAACATTAAACATATATTAATAATTAACTTTTCATTTAGTACCCCCTTTTGTTGCCCTTGGAAATATGTAACTGCTATCCACACCACAATAAGATGTAAACAATCCAGAGCACAGGCAGCTCTAGTTAAGATATGAAGTTACATTACTTAAATGCTGCTACAACCATTTTTATTACATCTATTTTACCTAATCTGATCTTAAGTAACCTAAAAGATCCTATTTTTAAATTTCTTACATTTATAATAAATAATATATAAAGAATAAATAAAAAAAAAACTACTTACCCAATCTTCTTTTTTCTTGTTGTCAACTGACAAAGACATTTAAGCCTACATATTGTATACTAATGGTAGCAGTGCATTAAATAATACACCACAGAATATAAACTAATAACATGCAAAAAGCAGACAACTTCTCCTAACTGTAAGTGCTATACTCAATCAAACAGACAACAGTACCAAAGGCAGCTACATGCACACTGTGAGGAAATCTGTGCACCAGTTTAAAAATAACCATTGCTACAGTGTAGATTGATCTCTTTCAGATGACTATATACACTTCGTCTACTAACTACATTGTTATAGATTGCAAGGCAAAGTATAAAAGGTGGCAATCATCAAGGTTTCAAAATTTATTTCTCTTTCCCAGTGAATACAGTTGTAACACTTAGTATCTTACATGTCAAATGGACATGCAGATCTATACTGTTATCTACACATTCATCTACATTGCAAGTTTATGTGGCTAAGACTGAACTGTTGCTACAGCCAAAATATTTCATAGCATGTAAATATGACACAAAAATTGTAGTAGAAGTAATGTTTTAAAACAATTCCATTGAAACAAAGGAATTAAAATAATTAACATACATTACAATATTAATTTCACTGACATACATTGATACTAGTGGTTTAATTAAATATAAATGTAACTTAGCTCCATACACACAAGAGAATTTAAAAATGTTGGTAGCAAAAGGGTTATAAGATTAATATTTGTAATTATACACAATAAAAGAAATATTGTAAATCGTCATTTATATTTTAAACTAGCCAAAGTACCTAGTTCAACTTGGGTTATTAGAATGATATTTTATTGGTTGATTTTGTGTGTATTTTGAACCTATTTTAGTTGTGAGATACAGCTAAAAAGCTTTTCAAAATATTTTATTTTGCCCAAAAAGCAATGGAAGTCATCAATTTTATTATAAAGTATATCTGCTGCAAGTTAAGAATTGTTTATTCACATCTTAATACTTCATCATTTCATTGAGAATTTCACATCACGTTTTATCACAGTGTTTTGCAAATGTTTTATTCTTGTGGGGTCTCAGGAGATAGACATTGGTAGTTGTTTTTTACCTGGTGTCATGTTAAAAATGTTCTTGCCACCATAAACCCTGGAACATCCACCATAATGTTGGTCATGAGAAAAGCATGGTCTTTGCAGATTGACACCAATAACATTGGGTGATTGCACCTGTGGATGGCTCATGGCAAAAGTTAGTCAAATTGGGAACTGGAATTCTTAAACTGTTTTGGTACACATTATTTCCTGAACTTTAGTAAAACCCCTTCTAGTATTCTGAGAGTCTGTTCTATGGGTCCTAATGTCACTGTTTCCTTCCATGTTGCCTTTAATTGGTTAAAAAAGTTTTAGCCCTATACCCTACTGAATTTAGTCCAGTTTTTGATAATATATCCATATTTTTCCAGTTCTTTGACCATTTTGTTCTTTTTGAACAGCTTTTGCCAGAAAACCTACATATATTGTTTATTCAGTCAGTGAGAATTTGAAAAAGATACTTTTCAAAAGACCTTCAGAAAGCACAATTATGAGGCTTAAGGGTAAATGAATTGGTCAAAATTTGTTAAATCAAACCCAAAAATTATACCCAGATGCACACCCTTAAACCCATTATTATGTAAGAAAAATTTCAGATCTCTTCGTTTTTTCCTCTTGAAGCTGTAGCAGTCACACACACACACACACACACACTTACACAAAGTCTCTTATTATTATATAGAAGTATATTCAGTTAAAATCTTTAAATAATTTAAAACTAAAACATCAATTATGTCACTTATAAACATTTTAACACATTGTTTAATCTTTCAAAGTTAAAACTTACCAACACATTGACGAACATCATTGACTGTAAAGTTATCACTAGGCATTCTGTAAAACATGGTACAATGTATAATAAAAATTCTACCTTCTATTACATTTAACACTTTTTTCTCATTTAAATGGTGTTTTTGCAACAAATACTGTTCTAAGCATAAGCTTATTTAATAAAATGAACAGTAAAGAATATACTTTTCTTTCAACTGTCACAGAAGCCAAAACCAAATTTAAAATATTCACATCCTGTCTTCTATCTGGTCTGGAACTTCTTTTATATCTAATCAAGGGTTTATGATGCATATATTAATTTTAAATTGATGTAGATACAATTCATTTAATAGGGAGTTAGCTAGCTCTGTGTTCTTCATTCTTCATCAGCCACATGCTGAGTTACACACTTCTGAAGTTAAATGATATTTTTATAAAAATACCAATGTCAATGTGAATCTGCTGAAGATAAATGATTTATAGCATTAAAAATCTATAAACGCTCCTTATCAACTACCCGAAGTTCTCAATTAATAAACGTTATAACAATCAGTTTTTGCTTCCAATGTTTATAGCACACCAATAATGTATACTGTCTCTTGGTGCATCATATTAATTATATTTATAGGTGTGAGGAAAGTTTCTTGAAATTTAAGCCTGCACAACAATATACATAATACACCAGTGTTTAGGTACATACATATATTGTTGCTTTTTACACTCAAGAATGTTCTACAATTTTAGTAAATAGGTAAGAATTTTGCAATACTGATTCAACAGTGCATGTTACGTATACTTCTAAATATAAATTTAACTTAAACATATTAAAATAGACGTATAACAATAAATGCATCACACCTATTTACTTAAGAGGATTGAAACTTGCTATTAGACAATTTTTAATAGATATGAACATATACATTGACAACAATACAATACATTACCAAAAAAGTATACAACTTAAATAACCGTGACAGTATATAACACAATCAATACAAATAACCTTATGAACATAAAATTACATAGCGCATGAAAGTGTATTAGCACAAATGACATAGATTATCTTCAAATCAAACTCTTGTCATGATAAACTCCAATTTAACAATCTTATGTTTTTGCCCTTCATTTGGTTAAAAAATGTCAACAGGTTATGATCAGTGTAAATGATAATAGGTTGTTGCGATGCAGATACATACACATTGAAATGTGTATTAAACTGTGATCTTTTAAAAAAAAAAAGTGTTTAATATTTTTGTTTTCTGACTGTAATAGAACAGCACCAGCACCAAAATTACAGGCAACAACAGCTAATGCAAAAAACTTATCAAAGTGCCACCAACAGGAGAAGTGCACAATAAAGATTTGACATTTTCAATAGCAGGTAAATGTGTTTTAAACAACTTGAACTTTCAAGTCACCACAATGAAGACAAGCTTCATGTTCAACAACTAGAACTATATACAAAAAAATGGCCTGACTCGTGAACATGAAAAAACTTGAGCTTTTAATCCTTCTTCAATAGTGATGTCAACATTTTTACACAACTTCTTTTAATAACTAGCCATTCCCAAAAATCTCAAACTTTTCTTGTTGGTAGAAGTTGGATAATTCACAATACAAACAACTTTGGCTTGAATTGGAGAAACTTGGCTGTAGCCTACTATGTGCCTTAAGTGAACAATTTTGGCTTTATAAAAGTCACATTTTGCCAAATTTTCAGTGAGATTGGCTTTCTTCAGCCTGTCAAAAACATCTCATAAAACACATAAATGATCTTCTCAGATATCACTGGAAATCACAATATCATCAACATAAATTCCAACATCTGACATATTATGGATTTTCTCTTCAAGACACATGTGTTTGAGTTTCACATAAAAATTTGTCAGAATTACTCAATTCGATATTGCATTAATCTCTAATATTTTCAAACTTATGAGTGCATGAGTCAAAGCAATTGTGATCTTGGATGTGACAGGGTTTCAACACATTGATGTGACACAGCTGGATAGCCTTTTGATAATCAAGTTTTTAAAACATTATCCAAATCATTAACTTTCAGAACAGCTCATTAGGGACCATGATACCTAGCTCTAAATGGATGTTGCAGAGTGGGTAACAAGAACAGAACACTTATGCTCTTCAGCCTTGCAGTCATAAACAATTTTCATTTTAGCTTGGGATGACTTCATATTTTCACAAGCATATACAAACCTGGGCTAACACATGGAAATGCAATCCAATAAGTGCATTTCCTTTGGGTTATCTTCCAACTACTGTTCCTTCAGCACATTCAAAGGACCACACACTGAATGGCCAAACACGAACTTAAATGGGCTAAACAACTCCTGAAATGACTCACATCAGCAAATAATAATAAATTAACTCCTTCATCCTAATCCTTTTCATTATCAAGATAGAAAGTTTACTTTATATTTTTTAATATAGAATGAAATCTCTCAAGAGCACCTTGCACTTCTGGATGATACACACAAGATTTGCCCTATTGAGCACTGAGCTAATAAACATCTTGTTGAAACAACATAAAATTTGATCCCTGATCAGACTGATTTTTTTTGGGTAAGTCAAAAAAAAAAGTAAAGAAATTAATCAAAGCCTTTGAAATTTTTTAAGCTGAAATGTTTCTCAAAGGGACAGCTCCAGAAAATTGAGTGGATGGTCCCATGATAGACAAAAAATACTGGTTCCCTGGTTGAGTTTATAGCAAAGGTCCAACATAGTCAACAATCACATGAGTGAACAGTTGTTCAAAGCTGGGATTGGTTTCAAAGGAGCAACATAAATTTTCTGATTAGTTTTTCTGACCTGGTGACAGACAGGTATATCACAAGTTTTACTGAAGTGAGAAACATTTTACCCAATTTTTTGCAAAAAAGAAATCTCACCATTTTATTATGTATTCTTAATACCTAAATAATGATGTGTTTTGGGAAAAACAATTTGGTAAACTTTATCCCAGTACTCTGAAGTTCTCACATTTGGGGGTCTCCATTTCCTCATATGCACACTATTTTGGAAAAAAATAACCATTTGGAACTTTCTACGGTTCATCTTGTGGGAGAGCATACTTTAATAGTGAAAAGATCTGCAGATGCTTTTCTTGCTAAGTGATCAGTTTACTTTTAGCAAAAAGAATTCACAAAGTGAACCAGATCCCTCACTTCCATCATTGTCACTCACAAAAGAATAACCAGTAGGACACTCATCCACAAGATCCCTTGTGGATCCAATAAATGAGTGTGACAAAGCTATAGTATCATCATTTGAATACATGTCTACTATTTGTTTTTGGCATAATTCCTTAGAATAAGCGAGTCACAGCACACGATCAGATTCTTCTCAATGAAATCATCATCCTTAGATTAAACAGTTAATGACTCACTAACAATTTTGGATTTATCAATAACTTCTTCCCAGTAATATCATTTCCCAGTAATAATGATCCACCCGTATTTGGCAAAGTAGTTCCCAAAACTAGGTGTGATGCCAAATAAATATTACAAAGAGTAACATTAACAAACCCACACTCAATAACCTGAGCCATAACAGAGTAGAACTCAAATCTAAAGGCAATATACCTTCTAACAACAAATGAGTCACACACTTATCATGTAGAATATGAATGGATATGGGATTAAGTCTTACTTTTCAAAGATACAGAACCAACAGACACAAAAGGTCTGAATCCCTCCCTGACTACATCAGCCTTTGTATCAGCAAAAAATAAACAATGTCAAATGACCTGGTGAAGCTACATCCATATGTGGACACAAATGCACTAAGCATTGCCTCCTTTTTTAAACACCAACAGTCAAATATAACATTACCAGTTTATTTTAGTTTTTTTTTGGGGGGGTTAAAAAAATAGCAGACAGGCTTTGATGGTTTTGATGAAGTTTTATATTATCTGTCAAAAGATTTTCAACTAAAGGAATGGGATTTTTTTGGAAGAATCCTCAACTTTAGTGGACTGAACAGATATAAAATTTTGCCCAAGATGGTAGAAATTTCTTTTTAAAGATAAGTAGTTTCATGTCTTAAATTGTATTCATAGGAAAGAGCAGTTGCTTCTTGTAGTGTTTCAACTTTCTTTTCATCCAATTACATTTTGAGGTTTTCACGTTCACAATGTTTAAATTCCACAATTAGACAACTGTCTTGGTTTGTTAAAACTGTTACCAGTGTGCATAGAATTACACCATCAATCAAAATAAACATCTTTTTTTTTTTTTTTATGAGCAAATTCCATACAAGTTTGATTATCTTATTAGGAATAACCTTCAAACATCTGGCAATAAGCCTCTGGTATAAACTTGAATGCTTTGAAAATAGCTCCTTTAACCTTATCATAATTCATACAATCTTCTAGAGAGAGAAAGTGGCATAAGCTTTTGTACTCTACCAGTTAAATAATAATGACAACTTTTTGAGGGCCATTCCATGGTTTAGACAACCTTTACAAAATGTTGGAAATATTTATCAACTTCATTTACATTGAATGGTGATACTTTAACATAATGATAAAGTTCAAAGCTATCATTCTGCCTTGGTTTATTGGTGCTGAGTCTAATTTCCATTTCTTTCAGCTCAATTTCTTTTTTAGCTTCAATACAAGTTTTTTTTGGTCTTGAGTTATTTTTTTTGTTTTTTCAGTTTTGGTAAGAGATTGTTCTTTTTCTTTTTCAGCTTCAATACAAGCTTGTATAAACTTGATTTTTTTGAATTTTAACTTAATCTGTAACTTACCTTTATCCCTCAAATTCTGACTGGCCAGTGAGGACTTTAGGATATTCCTCTGCTGCTTCCTCAGGCAACAAATCATCATTGACTAGTAGTATCTCAATAATACTCTTCATTTTTCTCATTGATTTTTTAAACTCTAGTTTTAATACTCTGGCAATATCAAGGAGGGTGAATCAAGGAATTATTGATAATCAGCCATGATCAAATCTTGTTGGCATTGATGAATTTTAACTGAATTATGATTTGAGTTTTAATTTAGATCAAATTTTATCTCTGATTCAGATCCAAGATGGACTCCCAATTTGTTACATAATTTCACAAAGCCAGAAACTGAGTTAAATGATAATTTAAATTTAGATTTTTTTTAAAAATAGAAATATATTTTAATACACAAAAAATGCATCAGAAAAGCTCTCTCCAAGAGTGTAGGTAATGTTCTATAAACCAGCAACTTCCTGACCATTTGAGAACAAGTTGAAAAGTAGGCAGAAGACATACCTCCCTCTGACCTTCTGAATCTTGTCCCATAGAATTTTGGCTTTCACCTTCCAAGCATGAGCACAGGTCCACTGATAAAGGATGCAGTAAGAAAGAGAGGGATACTGTAGGAAGGTATTTCAGGCCTGTTTTGGAGCCTTTCATGCCTCCTTGTAGGCAGAACTCTATCATGGACAAGGATACTACGGAAAATATGTTGAGATCTTAAGAATAGATTAAGCAGCTTCCTGTATGATAGACAGATGAGAGTAGGATCAAGTTCTGAGAGACTGGTGAAAGAAGCCCAGTTGGCCTGTTCCAACTTTCACTGAAGCCCATAGATCAGGTAGCATTAGCCACAGCCAATCTCTCTCAAAACTATAGGAAAATTATCACTGTCCCATGGACCATTGTCAATCCTCCACAAGTGACAAGAAAAAAGTGAAAGGGGAGCAGATAGATAGATCAATGGCAGTAAAAGACTGACCAGGTGTATAAAAATAAGTACAAGAACCAGAACGACTGTAATCCAAGAGCATACACTCTAAAGAACAACCTTTCCCATCAATATCAGCACCACCTCAAAGGGGATTGTGCCCACTAATGTTTCCCAAGATTAAAAATGAAAACAGCAACTGTTTAGTGATAACATAAGTCTCTCAGGGAGACAAATGGAAAGAACAGACAGTGATGGTACAACCCAAGAAAACATGGAGAGTTACAGCTTCCAAGAGTGTATTGAGTGGCAAAGACACAGTGAGCACATGCTGGTTGACCACTGCATTCATCCATTCCACAACCTGTCATTCCAGTATAAAAAAAACTGCTGATAGTTAACTGAATCACCAGGTTCCAAAAAATGTTTCCTGTAAGGAAAGATGCAAAGAAAGATAATAATCAATCGAGGCCTTAATGTCACCCAGATTAGAATGGAAAACTCAAATGTTTGACTGTATCAAAATGGCTATTTTTACTTAAGTGGAGGAGAACACTATGGTTTACAACCATGCTATTTTTCTTTATTAGAAGGAGGTCTATAAACATCCAAGGATATTTCCCTTGGTCAAGTGGGCAATAGGTCTCTGTCAGTAGACGTAAATTCTAAAGACTGAACAACTGTTTTATATCTCAGGGGATAATAACTTCCAAGTCTTGGGGTAAGAAATGTTATTAATGGTTTTTAAACACTGTATAAAACCTTCTCCTTCACCCACTTGAAGCAAGAGCAAAAGTAAGATGGGTGGAAACCACTACAATTAATACAGTGTGGTTCCAGTTTGCACTTATAGGCATCATGGTCCTTGCCACTACAATAAGCACCTGTCAAAGAAAAATCACATGATGCCTTTGAATGTATGGCTGTACCTTACAGTTCAGATAACCTACCTTGGCAGAGGCAGCTGGATATTGCAATGTAAACATCAAAATTAAGACAATGGTCAATAGCATAATTCTTTCCTTGAAAGTGGAGATATGGTGCACAGCAAAAACATCTTGGCTGGAGAAACCAGTGAGAACCTCAGACTCTAAGATGTTCTTCAAATCCCTCTCAACAATAACTTCTCATGAAGAATTCAAAGTAGCAAGGACCTTAGAACTGAGGAGTTTCGTGTGTTTCAGTGTAGCTGTTTTTACCAAAATGAACCCAGAATGTAGCTTCTTGACAGACTGCAAGTCATAAAGCCCCTCTAATTTCTTTTAAATAAAAAAAGGGAGAAATTTGCCCTAAAGGTTTGTCCAACATAGAATGGAATATGAGAAAATGAGATATATATACACAGAATGGAGACTACTGTTCAGAGTCTTCAAAATGTGCTCATTTACCAATGAACAGTTTTTAATATTTTATTTTTATTGGGATTTGGGGGATCCATAATAGAAAGGTAAAGATTCAGTGCCAATTGACCTTGCCTACCATGGAATCCTACAAGAGGAGGCACTACAATACCAAACAAGGAATTTGCAGTAATGCCATGATTTCACAAGTACTACACCCAAACACAACACTTGCCGAGAACACCCAATGGGGGAAGGAGGACACCAAGGCCACCCACCTATACGAATTCAAGATGAAAATGATGTGTTGGAGTTGGACTCCTCAAGTTTAAATGCAAGGCAACAATGTAGGTGAATGTTTAGATTTCAGAGGAGGTAAACTAAAAAGACAAAACCTTCTCTGCTAGGTTTCCCTCAGCATGTACATGCATCAAAACGGAGAGGAATAATGGCCAATGTAAATCTACTAAAGTTAAATTGTTTGAAATATTTGAAATATATAAATGCTTCTGGTTAAATATCTGAAGTTCCAAATAATAAGCATTAAAACAATCAAGCCCATATCTTCCAAGATTTATAGCACACCAACTATATCAAACCAATAATGTATACTGTCTCAAGGCATGTCACATTTTTTTATTTATAAGCACGAGGAAAGTTTCTTGAAATTTTAGCTTACACAACAACATAGACAGTACACCAGCATTTATATACATGTATATCATTAATTCTTATATCCACGAGAATTTTCTACAGTTTTAGTGGATAAGGTGAAATTTTTTAAAATAGTTTTAACAGTAAAGTTACTTACATTTCTAAATATAAATTTAACATAAACATTGATATAAAAATAAATATGTCTTACTAAATCCATCACAATATACACACCACTATTCTTAGTTGATGCATTTCTTCTCTCATCTGTTTCCTGTCTGTTCAATTTTGTTTTGTTCAAGTTAAGTTCATTTAGGACAAGTTTCAGTTCTACACTAAGTTTGGAGGTTTTAGTACTCTATTCTAGTTTTAAAACTTTTATACTAAACAAAAGTAAAAATGTTTAAACACTCTTTATTCCTTCACTTTTAAAAAGAATATCACTTAATAAAATGAACAAATGAGAAAACAAAGAGCAGTCAAAATATTAAGAGAGCCTTTACAGATATATTTACCGCATTCCCAGTCCAGATTTTTCCTTAAATAGCAGAGGAAACTCCAAACCACGCTCCTGAAGATACTTCAGACTAAAATCTGCAGTTAAACCTGAAGCATTACTTATTTACATAATCTAACAAAATAAAAATAAAAAATTCTCACACATTAAAGACTACTTTGTACTTGACAATGCTATTTCCAGCCCAACCACTTATTAATTTCTCTAAGAAGTTTAACATCACAATATCCATTCCAAATATTGAGAAAATACTTTTTTCATTTTCTGTTTAAGAATATCACTATTTGACAAATATACAATTGTATAATAATTTGTTTTATAATCGCACATTATATGCGATTCTGAACATTTTTAATTTTAACAATGTTAAACTGCTTGTTGGGCAGTATACAATCAATATTACAATAAAAAAATGTATTTTTTAGTTTCATTCATGCATTAATTACATTTACTACAAAAGAGAGAGAGTAAAACAAAATTTAAATAACTATTACCTTCTCCTTTCATTTCTTTAACAAAAAAGGGCCCAAAATGATTACTCGCCAATTTTTCTTCCACTGAAAACAAACGCCTTCCTTCAATTTCTTCATCTTGCAAACAATCATCTGTATAGTGCCGACGTTCTTTAACCCTCTAATACATTACAAGAACATTAAGAAAGATCTTCATTTGTTAGGTTTACACTATTACAACCTGAGTATAAGGGAGGGAAACGAAACTAAGAAAAAAGAAAATTTTAATTTTATGCATTATTAAAAATGTTTTATTGTGCTCAATCATGTAGTAGGTTTTTGCTTTCAGTATTTGCACACAATGCATGTAAAAATATAAATATGAAGTACAACACTGCCCAAAATTAATTTCTCAACAATATGACTTGGAGAAAAAAGCCCAGTTAACAACTGTCAGAAGCTAAGGTTATCCTTTACTTTCCAAATCTTATATCCTGCAACAAATATATTTCTTTTTCTCAAAATTACAGTGACACAACATTTATTTCATATTCAAATATAGCCTATTAATTGTTTAAACCCAAAACTGTTTGCACATTCTGCTAGAATTATTTTTGTTATGCCTTAATAATTATCATCATACCTTATAAAACTCCTAGTATATTTATAAACTGTAAATAATAATAAAATGATGTGGATTAGTTTTCAGCAAAAAGAGAAATTTTATCAGACGCTGTCACCACCCAATTGGTAAATTGGGACTTCTCAGCTGGATGCTGGTAGCATCTGTTCTGGTTTAATTCACAAAAACATGCTACACAATATATAAATAAATAGAATTATGATAAATAATGGTTGATAATAGTAATTAGCAGCCTAATGGAGACCTATTTTGCACATTTTTAAAAATTATAAATCAATTTTTATTGCAAAACCACAGGACCAATTTTACCATATTTTATTATTTTGAGAGCCATCTTTAGTTTTTTATGTAATGTGTATTATATGTTATGCAACCTAGAACTCAAATTTATAAACTTAATAAAGTACTAAAGCACATAATGAAGAAACAGTCTTAGGTGTTTCAACACACAAATAGAGAAACAGCAAGGTGACAGTCATTTAGCACACTGTCATCCCTCTCATAAAACACAGCAAAACTTAAATTCATAACAAATAATTCAAACTAAAATCACTATCTCATCAACTAATCCAATTCACAAGTTTGTAACAACAAACAAATGCATTAAAGTCTACAAGTAGGCTTCCAATACTTAATTACATCTATATTATTCCTAATTTTGATACTGAAGTTGATATTATTATTGCAAAGATTTTCACTCCACCACTCAGCATACTACCCACAGAATGACTGCCCAAAGCACTGAGTAATAACAAAGCATATCAAGCCCACTATTTTCATTCTTAAATTTTTGTACATCCTTGAGAAACCAAGATCAAATCCCAAATGTCTCCACAAGCTTAAAACTAAGAGGTTAAAAAGTGTTTTAAAACTAATATTAATAAATATAGTCAAGCCTGTGAAAGATATTTAAAATTTTTGAAACTAGTTCCAATCAATGTCAGTTTTACTTTACTCAATACACTTCACCATACAGTATTCACAAGTTGTACGCTTAAAATGTTTAGAGTTAAAACTAAAGAGCGCGATTAATTTTAAAAGACAAAAAAGCTTTAATTTCAAAGATTTTTCCAATAATTCATAATGCATATAATGCTCATAAATATGTAAACTACTAAAAACTTTCTAAAACATATAAATAACACAGTTAAAATGCATTTTGCTAAGCCTAAAACCAAAAGAAAAAAATTAACCTATTTAGGCTTACGGCTCGAGATAGAGAACGAACGAAAGATTAATGAACTGACACAAGTTAGACAATGTGCTTACATTAAAAAATTCATAATGAAATATAGTTCTGATGAAGTATGTATTATTCTAATCATTTTAATCTACTAATCATTTCAGAATCATTTACTAAAATTGAAAACTTAAATTTTGGTACATACTTTAGAGTGCAACGGAGTGCCATCACTTACACTCATCATAGAGTTCGTCGCCATAGTCAAAAATCTACCACTTAGTGACACTTGCTTCCAACTTTAGTTTGATTGGTTTAGTGACTTCACTATAGACGAAGCTTTATTTTAATAAAGTTTTAATACCCATACCAGCCGTCTTGAGATATATACAGACGAAACTGATCAACAGTAAAATAATCCAAGAAGCAAATAATACAGTGTGCACAGAGAGAAATAAAATATATTTTATTGTCAAACTTTAGTACTTTTTTAGGATCTAACTGCTGGAAGAAGAGCAGTTGCATGTCTTGCTCGCTAACTGCGAATTGATTTTGAATACTATATTGTGAAATCAATGAAGCTTGATGTTCAATATTTAAAAGTTGTTTAAATCGACAAATAGGATGGAAAGTTCATAAAATTGAAAAAAATAATCAGAAACACCAGAATGACAGTGTCAAAAGTAACAGCTAAAATGTTTTCAATTGTGTTAAAAATAAAGAAAGTGTTAGAATGGCTTTTTATTGCTCTCTTCTCTTCTAATTTACAAGGGATATCTAATCTATATGAAAGGAGGAGTCGTGAAAGTCAAAATGCATTTCTCCAGATGGGACAATTCAATTACTATCTGCCCAATACGATTTTAGCAACAGACTTCAAAGGGAGTGTGAAACTGTGTAAGCATGGTGAGTGTTCGTATACTAAGCTTAAAGACAAAGTGTGGAATCACCTAGTCTAGAGTCAAGTGAATAAAATTTATTATCACAATAAAAATATCGATTCAGTTTTAAACTTAAATCGTTTCTGAATTAAGCTATATTATGTTATATCACCAACGTTTTAAATTAAAACAAGCCTCTTCAGTCAACGGTGACTAAATTAAGAAATCAACAAATATTTTTCTACATTTGTTTTCGTTACATTTTAGTTTGTTCTTTAAAGGTTATACTTTTGTTGCTAAGTGATATGACAAATGCTATTGTTGACGGCCCGGCATGGCCAAGCGTGTTAAGGCGTGCGACTCGTAATCTGAGGGTCGCGGGTTCGCATCCCCGTCGCGTCAAACATGCTCACCCTTTCAGCTGTGGGGGCGTTATAATTTCACGGTCAATCCCACTATTCGTTTGTAAAAGAATAGCCCAAGAGTTGGCGGTGTGTGGTGATGACTAGCTGCCTCCCTCTAGTCTTACACTACTAAATTAGGGACGGCCAGCACAGATAGCCCTCGAGTAGCTTTGTGCGAAATTCAAAAACAAAAACTATTGTTGGAATATGGTGTTACTAAAACACACTAGCATTTTTGTACATTATAAGTTGTTAATCTAACTGATTTTTACCAATAAAATTCTGTGGATACACCACGAATTCATTTCAGGAGTGATCTTAATTTTGATTAACTCACAAAGGAATTTACCGACTATTGACTGCCTCTACCGCACTTTCAGCCTTTTTGTTAGTCAAGTTTAATTTTGCAAAATTAATTTATTTCAGTTAGCTGTGAAATGTAGGGTTAAAGTATGCTATGTAGTGAGGGGTGGTAGTACTTGCCCAATCATTTTTTGACAGGCTATACGCTAGTTACTTATATACATGACTTTAATTATTATATTGGAAATACTAAAATTTGCCTGAATCAGAGAGATATTAATTTATTTGTAATATGTATAAACAACGATATATTAAAAGGAAATAAAGCACCATGATCAAATAAGGTTTCCCCAGGGTTTTAAGTAACGTCAAAGATCAGATGTGTAAAAACGTTGCTTGGTGAATTGGAGAGAAGTTTCTTCTCACACTGACTTAATACCTTGTTCATCTTGGAGTATTCTTCAAGTCCCATCTAAGTCAGGCCCAGCCTTTCTCTCCTTCAACTGCTTTCCATGAAGCTTGTGATTCAGAAGGCTTAATTGTCACCTTTTCTTCTTGTATGAGAGGGTTCTTTCTCTTCTGAGGATTTGGAATTCCTTCTAAGCTATTATTCTATCTTGCTTTACTCACAAGGTCTTTTCAGTGGGCATTTCATGATCAGTGGAACCAATTTTGTCTGGTTACAGGACAAGGACAACAGAACTGCTGGTGTCCCTATTCCTTCAAGAAGATTGAAGGTGTGTTTTTTTTACAAATATGGGTGTATTGTTGATCTTTAGTCGAGTCAAGTTTCCATATCAATCTTCAGGAACCTTGAGTTGTTTGTCGAACTATGGTTTATTTCCTACTAGCTTTAAGAGGCAAAACTGTAATGATCCATCCCGACAACTTGATGGCAAGACACCAACCCTGGATTAACCATTAAGCAAAATAAGCACGTGCTTGGAGCACCAAGGAAAGGGGGCACCACTGAGTTTTTCTCCAAGCTATCATGTTTTTAACTCTTTCACAGCCACAATCAACTTTAGTCGATTTTTTGTAGTTGCCCTAATCTACCGTGTTCGACTTTACGCTGCATTGTTAAAAGAAACGTTTTGTTTGGCTCGGTGAGTGACTAAAGTTTCAAGAAACTACTAAACTATGTATTTGAAGTAAGAAGTCATTGATTTGCTAAATATTACTGTTAAGTGCAGTAAAAATGTTGATAAAACTTAAGTAAAAGATGATCGTATGTTATGATGTCTGACCTTGAAGATAAAATATTTTTCCCAATCATTCCTTTTGTTATGGCCATTTATAAGAAATTATAGGTAGTGGAACTGTTTTGTTTTACTTTTTACGGCTTTATTCAGTTACATCTACAAAAGAATAAAAGTATAATATCACAGAAACACAAGTCAAATGAAATGGTGACAGATGTGTACAGAGACGTGGCTAGTTTGTTTTTTTTCGGCTTCTGTTTTCGTACATTATATTTGGGTTATTGTCTCGTTTGTTTTAGTTTCATTTGCGTTAGTAATGCATTATTCATGTGCGTTTTGTAATATTTTTTAATAAGTGTGTTTCTCACTGAAGCTTTACTAAGCCGTAATATTTTTTTGGGAGGGGGGGCTTCAAACAACTTGCTTTAAAATGTTTCCTTTGTGTGTGAGTACATGTTTTGAAAGTTATCATACCAAGAAAAAAATTAGAAAGGAATGCTACCGTTCATAGATTACATGTAACCGATAAGAGTATTTGATTATGTAATAATATGAACAGATCTGAAGCTGAAATTTACTTACGGGGTAAATACAAGGGTGCACGGTCTTAAATGAGTTCATGTGAGCTCAAGGTTGAAGTTATTGCTTCAGATATTTAATTAAGTTTGTTTGTTTGTTTTTGAATTTCGCACAAAGCTACTCGAGGGCTATCTGTGCTAGCCGTCCCTAATTTAACAGTGTAAGACCAGAGAGAAGGCAGCTAGTCATCATCACCCACCGCCAACTCTTGGGCTACTCTTTTACCAACGAATAGTGGGATTGACTGTAACTTTATAACGCCCCCACGGCTGAAAGGGTGATCATGTTTGGCCCGATGGGGATGCGAACCCGCGACCCTCAGATTACGAAGCACACGCCTTAATACGCTTGGCCATGCCGGGCCTTGCCAATACTTATGTATCCAAACGTGCTTTCACGATATTGAAATGACCTCAGCAATGACTGAAAACTAATTCTCTTAAAATGGATTCAAGCCCGTCTCGAATCGATTCGAATGGTTTTGAACCAATCAGAATGCAGCAAATTAATAAAGGTATTTATGAATTCATGTTCATGTGTTAATTGGCTTTGGATAACTTTCTGACAATCTTTGTCTAAAAGTAGACCAATAGTTTAGTATGTTTGACTGTCTTACCAACGTTCTTCTAATCATAACTGTGCATGATCCATATTCTTTTTTTTTTCTGCATTTTTCAGACTGCAAGATGAAACGTGTTCAATTAAGTGGTGCACAAAAGAGAAAACCGGCAAAAAAGAACCAACAAAAGGCTTTAAATTTAGTATCCAAGACTGAAAAGCCGACTTACACAACATGATCTTCCAAATCAAAACCCATTTCTGCCATTAGAAGTCACTTGTACTGAATCAGACTCTGACAAGATTGAAGTTGAACCAAGTTCCATACCTACAAGAACCACTTTGTCCACTTCAAGATCAGAACATCATGATGACGTTGAGGTGTTGCAGTCTGGCTCAACTGGCACAAGTCTCACAACTGAACTCACTTTGCCTGTAAATTCTCCTGATATCTCTCGTGTTAATGCTGATGCAAGTTGCTCTACAAGACAGTCTGAAGTTGAAATAATTGCTGAAAATGAAAATCTACCGGACTATGATAAAATGCTTCAGTCTACAAAAGATGAAGAAATTAAAGCAAAAGATCCAGGGTTGTGACTTGATTTCTCTGCTGATGATGTGGCTTATTAGATTGCTTGAGGACCCACTGACTGTCAACACCACAATGGACCATTTGGCCAATCTTGGCAGACTTTCAGTAGTGGCAAACCAACGAGATATTGTTCGCAAAATCTTTTCTTTGGGTAAAACCGATGGTGAGCAATACAAGAGAAAGTAGTTATTGTATTCACCATCAACATGGGCAGTTTACTGCTCTGTTTGTAAACTTTTTGTCCCTATATTTTCCTCACGTTTTGCTGGAAGAGAAGGGTTAAGTGACTGGCAAAATACTATTGTAATTTATCATCATGAAAGAAGTACTACTCACCGAGACTCTATGTTAACATACTTAACTCGCAGACAAGATTTAGGCTTACGACAAGAGTTGAAAAACAAATTAAAGAAAAGTGCAATTACTGGTAACGTCCTGGAGCGTGTAATAGCTGTTATTTGTATGTTAGCTGAACATGGCCTGGCTTTTTGAGTAACAGATGAAAAATTTGGTTCACTACAGAATGGGAATTTTTTAGGACAGCTTGAGCTCATAAGTCAGTTTGATTTATTTTTAGCAGGGAACATTTCAAAATATAGAAATTCTGGAAAAGGAAATCCTTCTCACTTGCCCTAAACTATGCGTTCATTGTTGATGAAGTAAATTCTTCTGGTGTCACATGACATCAGATCTATCACATATAGATCAGTTAAGTTTTGTACTTCGATACGTAAAAAATGGACAGCCAAATGAATGTTTTTTTAACCTTTCTGGAACTGAAAAACCATACCGGTGAGCAAATGGGAAACAGGTATTGCAGTACTTTGAAGTTTGCAAACTTAAATTTTCAAAATATAGTGGTCAGTATTACGACAATGTTCTAACATGTCTGGATGTTATAAGGGGATGCAGTAGAAGAAAATAAGTTTGCCATATATTTGGCCGGTGCAGCCCATTCACTAACTCTGGTAAACCAAATAGCTGCTGTTGACTGCTGTCAAGTGGCAGTTAATTTTTTCTCTACAATGCATTTGCTCTATACAGAATTAGCCTCAATCAACTGGTGGAAAATTCTTAAAGCTTATCTTAAAAATAAAAGTGTGTTAAAATCCCTCTCTGCTACCAGATGGAAGGCACATGCTATGGCAACAACAGCAATTTTGAAGTCTTTCTTTAAGATTTTGGAAGCTTTAAAATGTTTACTTGAAGACCAGTCACAAAAGGGAGACACTAGAAGAGAAGCAGACAATATTGCAAACAAGATGTAAGAGCTTGAATTTGTTTTTATGTTGATCATGTGGGATGAGATTTTGTAAAAATTTCATAAAGCAAGTCAAGTTCTGCAAAATGAGGATGTGAACATAAAAAAATATGTGCTGATTAGTACAGGTCATTAGTTGACCAACTATGCAAAATTTTAAGGGATGATTTTGAAAGATTTGAAGCAGTTGCAAAGGAAATACTACCAGATGTTGATTTCAATACAGCTCAACCTTGCAAACGTGTCAGAAAGAAGGTACTCAATGACGGAGATGTACAAGAAGTAAATCTGAATGCCAGAGATAAATTTCGTATCACCACCTTTTACACAACTGTTGACAAACTAGAAAGTTGAGAAGAAGAGGAGAGGTGTGCAAAGAAATATCAAACAGATTTTCTTTCCTAAATTATGTGCCAAATCATGTCACTTCATCCACTGAAATTGAAAGGTACTCTCAGTGTTCCAAAAGCTAATTGATGCTTATCCAGAGGACTTGGACACTAATCTCTCCTGCTGAGCATCAGCAATTTCACTCATTTGTGTGTCACAAGTTTAGCACAACAAAAAGTGTAAAAACCAGATTCAGTCATGCTGAACTTTATAAAATTATTCTAGAAGACAGATTTAATGTGCTTTTCCAAACGTAGACATTGCATTGAGTATATTTTTAGTATTAATGGTCACAAACTGCACAGCTAAGCATTCATTTTCTCAACTCAAGCATATTAAAAATCTCAACAGAACAACTATGCGACAGGACAGGCTGGAAGCCTTGTCTCTGCTAAGTATAGAAGTAGATTTGTTTTGCCAAATTAGTTTTGATCAAAGACTTTGCAATTAAAAAATATAGAAGAAAACTTTTTAAAATTTGGATAAATATTAAAGTATAAGTAAATAATTTGATTATAGGGTTTTAAGTTCAAAGTAGGAAATTGTTAACATCAAAGTGAGAATTTTTTTAAATAAGTGTTTTGAGTAACTTTTTCATTTTTGTTAACATCAAAGTGAAAACTGTTAACTCAGAGTGAAAACAAATATACAATAAAAATAATTCTTTTTAATTATCGTCAATCAAAGATGTGATTTCCCTCATCATTTCTAAATAAAATGCCTCTGTTATTGCTTGATTTTGATCCATGTCCAATCTGTTAAATAAATAAAATAAAGAAGTTTTTATTTAATATAGTTGTGGGGTCTGGCTTGAAAGAAAACTGAAGAAGGGTTATAAATTTTCAAACTTTTATTTCACTTTCAGCACTTATTAAGTCTTAGTGTCTTGTCAGTTTAGCAATGGAGGGGCGAGGGGGATACCATTGTTGGACTGTGCTTTGGGCATCACTTGCCCTTAATCTGGCCCTGCAAGAGACCATCCAGTCATTATCCCTGTTTGAAGACACAGGGAACATAGTCATCAAATGTGCTTGCTGGCTTGTCATATTCTGGGTGCTCTAAATCTTGTTATAGATCGATTATCTTATCCCAACTAGATTCTTCTCACAGATCTTATTTAGATACTTCCCAGATGGATCATTCAGTGATGGTGGTTGATGTTTATATCTGTCCCTCATCTGTATTCTTTCCAGAATTGAATCCAATATCCAAAACACTTAGGGCAAGTCCTTTTAGTGGCTTCATTCTGGCAGGCTCAACTTTAGTTCCCACTGTTTCTTCCTCTTCAGTTGTTCCCATTGTTGTCTCTTTCTCTCATCCATCCATCTCCAAACTCCAGTTTCCCACATGGGTCAGTCTCTTATGAGAGGGTCTAAATTTTCCAGATGGATGATGGACCATGAATGCTTCCTCCTGAAGGTGCTAAATCCCACTCAACTGAGAGTAGGGTAGTGGTATAAGTGGCACAACTATCCTCTTACCACAAATCTGGTGTATGATTACTGATACCTTATGGTGTAAACTGCATTTTCCATCACATTTTAACATACATTTCATCCCTTTGACTAGGAACCCTTCCCACTACTACCACCTCTATGTTGGTTCCCAGGTGACTGATATTAGTTGGAGCTTTACCACACAAGTAGACTGAGACCCTTTTCCTACCATGGACTACCATTCTTAATGCCTGCATGGTTTTGGACTGGAGTTGACCTATCACTCTGCATATCAACCTTCCTACCATATCTGGATGTCGATGTTGGTTGTGTTGGATATGCACACATATTAACTTGGGTTCTCAGCACGGATGTACTTCTACTCTTCTGGTTCTTGAGTTTGAGGAAAACTCTTCTACTACCATGGGCTAATTGATTCAATCTTTGTGCTGCTGGTTTTGGAGTGCAGTTAACCTCCTATTTATGATCACATGATATCTAGCTTCTCTACACAAAAGGCACTTTTTTTCTTTTTAGATGTACCTTTTTCTATCCATTTCATGACACAATCAATCATTAGGGGTGAAGATAATACCTGTTTGAAATGTGGTGCAGTCTCCCACCTGTCTGTTTCATACACATTGAGATTCATGATGTTCTAAAAACACATAGGTCCAAGAAGTCTTGATAAAAATGAAATAGAAACCCTACAACCCGAGCGAGTTCGAAAGATGGGCCTTTCTTCTTCAGGAGTAAAAACTTCAGTTTGCCCCTGAGAAAGAAAGGTCCACCTTTTGAAAGCACTCAGGTTATAGGGTTTCTATTTTATATACATTTGGATGTTACATTTCTTGGATACACTTCAGATGTTTTCTCTAGAGGACTACTCTTTTACTGGGTATTCAGAAAGTCACTGTGCAGTTTTGTAATCATATTTTATTATATTTCAGATTTTGATCACAATATGGTTTTAACAACTGAAGAACGTGTATGGCTCGTCGAACACGTATTCCAGGTAGGTGGTAGATACACAGATTTGGTGCAACAGCAACTTGCTGACAAATTCCCTAGATACACCTGTTCCACATTGCAATGCAGTTTGTAACCTTGTTGATAAGTTTCGGGAAACAGGATTAGTGGATGATGCCAAACGTTGTGGAAGGCCAGCAAAGCTATCGGAGGAGAAACTGTTGGATATTTCTGACAGTGTGATGCAGAGTCCATCAAAATCATTACGAAAGTTAGCTCAGCAGCATGATATTGGTCTTGGAACTGCTTATAAGGCCATCAGAAAGAAATTAAAGCTCTTCCCATACAAAATAATGGTGGTACAAGAACGGAAAGCAACTGATAATGAAAAACTAATACGCTATTGCAGATGGTTTAACCGATTTATTGAAGAGAATACAGCTAATGTATTGGATGTATCCTTTTTCACAGACGAAGCATGGTTCCATCTCTCGGGATACATTAATTCACAAAATTCAAGATTGTCATACGATAATCCTCACAGTTTGCACGAAACACCCCTACATGATTTCAAGGTTGGCGTGTGGGTGACGATTTCCAGACGTCAAATTGTTGGCCCTATTTTCTTTATGAACACAATAAACAGCGAGCACTATTGTTTGGAGATTCTTCACACCTTTATCGGTCAGATGAAAAGTGATGAAATCAATTACTCATAGTTTCAATAGGATGGTGCTACTGCCCACACATATCACAGATCTATGCGGTTATTAAAAGAATGTTTTGGAGACTGCATTATTTCCAAAGACGTGTGCCCCCCATGCTCACCAGACTTTTATCTATGGGGAGCATCAAAATTTGCAGTGTATTGAGATCGTCTGCGCACGCTGGATGACTTGAAAGCAGTGATAACAGCATTCATTCAGTCTAATTCAAGCCAGCAACTGATAGCGGTGTTCAGAAACAAAATATGAAGGTTCCAAGCCTTTATTGATGCCATCAGGGGTCACTTTCAACATTTTTTATAATTATCATTCCTATTTACCTCCTGTATTCTATATTGAAACATGTCTGTTAATAAATATATAAGTGTACTGTGACTTTCCGAACACCCTGTAGTTAACATTTATGCCAATCCCTTTATCTGGTTGATGTGGATTCTAGCCATTCCTTAAGACCAAGTTAATATTGGAAGTTAATATTTTCTTATACTGAAAATATATTTCGAATAGATACTTATTTTCACTCACCATTCCTACCCATTCTTGTGTGTTTTTTGTAATGAAGATTGGGTTCTACTGCATAGAAGGTCATCTGAATTAGTAGTGTGTGTTGCACTCCTATTAGTGAAGGATTATTTGCATGTTATAATGCAACTTGACCATATATAGGTAGTATAAAGGCTAGTGAAGAGCAAAAATTAATGCATATAAAGGGTAGTACAAATTGAGAAAAGTTTTATGAGATGAAGGAAAGCTGATAGAAATATATTTTTTATGTAGGAAAATATGAACTTTTAAGAAGAGGCTTAAGTAATAACCATTTATTAATTTTATGTTCTATTGAAAACTTTGCAATAAATTAAGCTGTCAATCAGAGATCATTTGGTGACCAGATATTGAGTTCTTTGTGGGATACTTGAATTACTAGCGAAGCAGATTTTGAATTTTATATGCAAAAACGGCTCGTTTGGGTTGAGAAAATATTTTACATAGAAGAGCGAACAACGTTTCGACCTTCTTCGGTCATCGTCAGGTTCACAAAGAAAGAGGTAACTGACCAGAAGCTGACCACATGTTTGAAAGGGTTGTGTAACTGTGTGTTGAAATGTAGAGGGCGGTATTAGATATTTGAATATATAATTTTATTTATTTTATTATATTAATATAGGTATAAAGGCGTTCCTTTATATTGGTTTATTTTAGGTTTAAGTTGTTGTATAAGTAAGGCTTCTTTAATTTTGCGTTTGTTTCTTTATTTAGTATTTGAGTGTTTTCTATGGTTATGTTGTGTTTATTTGACTTGCAGTGTTCGAAAACGTGTGAAGGTGACTTTTTATGTTCTTTGAATCTGGTTTCCATTTTTCTACTTGTTTCTCCAACATAACCATATGTTTATTCAGAACTCGACTTCTGATCATAATGAATCCATTGATTCTATTAAACTCTGACAACAGTGAATGTCATGCATGTTTTTAGGGTACAAAAATGGCTGTATTAGTTTGCTATTCATTGCATTGGTAATATTTCCTTCGTAACATTTAATTGGATCAATCTTAATTATGTTTATCTTAGCTTACTTCAATTTTATTTTTCAAATTAACAGCCTTTACATTCAACTTTTAGTTACTGATATCTATTTACTAATTTTTTGATGCTTGATTATATGCACAACCATTTTCCATTTTTCCCAGGTTTAGAATTTATTATATACAGTGTTTTATCTCGGTATTTTAGTTTATATTTGATTTACTCGGCCATGGACATCATCATTACTATTATGAATAAGATGGAAAAAAAACTTACTTTATTCAAAGAATGTAAACCTTCTCCATTGCAATGAGAATTTTGTGGTACAGATAGTAAGCGTTATACTAAGACACACAAAATGTTTGGATTATAATTAGTCAATATCAAAACAATTCTCATAATAAAATTTGGTAAATTACATTGCAGAGGTAAAATGAAGAAGTGCATTGCTTTAAATTCCTAGAAGTGAATATGTCATAGATCATATTGAAGATTACTTACTGAACTTGGTATTATTCCACTGAATGATGTGTAACTTTACGGTTTTGTTTTAAACACTTTGTCTGTAAAATGTACTGTGAAAAATTATAAATGATATAAAATAATTGAATCAGTTAATACTCTTGTTGCTGTATGAAGTTTTTGATATGAAAAGGTGTTTGCAAATTTTATTATAATACCTTGATAAAACAGCTTTTGAGTCTTGGTGGTCAAAAACAGATTTACAGAAAAACCTTAAAATAACAATTACTATTTTTTTTAGAAGTCTGTATGACTGTTGCATGCCACCTTATACTTCAAAACAATTATCACAAATGGATCTTTTATCTTTACCATAAGCTGTAAAATGAATGGCTATATGTTTGTTGTGTGTTTCCATTTCCTAACCTTTGCAGGATTGTGATTAATCATTTTGATTTCAAAAGTATTTCTCACAAGAAACTACAAAACATCTAGCTTGCTTTTAAGTTTTGTACATTGATATTATTTGTTAATTAATGTGGTTTTAATCATTCACAGATAGAGCTAGCAAACACAAGATTATATTTATACTAATATTGCATCTAACCATTGCCCAGCAGTGTAGAGAAACAATCACATTCATGTTATAGTATATGAAGAGTACTTCAAAGATAAGGAAAAAAAATTAAACACCATAATTTTTCTAATTTATTATAAAAACTGATTAGACGGTATAAAAATCCTGTTTTGCATTATAGCTTCTGCCTGGCATGGCCAGGTGGTTAGGGTGCTTGATTCACAATCTGAGGGTTGCAGGTTTGAATCCCTATCACATCAAACACACTCACACTTTCAGTCATGGAGGCATTCTGATGTGATGGCCAATCTCACTATTCATTGATAAAAGAGTTGGTAGTGATGACTAGCCACCTTCCCTGTTGTCTTAAACTGTTAAATTAGGGATGGCTAGTGCAGATAACCCTTGTGTAGCTTTTCAAAAAATTCAAACAAACCATACCATTATAACTCCAATACAAAATGATTTCATTTATTTTACAATCAATCTGTATGAAAAAATGTGGCAGACGTTTGGAAATTATTACGTAAGGAACCTGCATACCTTTTGTAAGGGAGAAATAGCTGAAGATAAGATCCGCATAAGTGAATTTTGATTTGGAATTAAAATTATGGCTGAAGGGAGAATAGCATTTAAAGATGATTTCAAAATAGAGAGAAAAAATTATTTATTTTTAATATCCATTTAACCTTTTGATTATTGGGGTGAGGAAGTTATACACCACACAAACACTTGGTCCAGTACATACTATATGATAATTAATTATGAAATTGTTTCTTCCATACTTCATAGTCAGATAAAGCTAGGGTTGGTGGTAAGAATACTTTCCTTTACACCTAGTTTATTTACATTTGCAGATATTCCTTTTATTTAAATATTCAAAGTTTTAATTAAAAGTTTAACAACTTTTTTAATGTATTAATAATTTTCCAGACACAAAATTTGTTTGTTATCCTGTACTCTGATTATGAATAAGCACTCTGCTGTTTTGAATTACTTAAATGAATTTAATAATTGCAAGAACAAAACACTGTTCAGACTCTGCTGTTTTACAGTGATACTTCTGTTCTCATATCTTAAAACCCAGCTTTGATGTCTTTGCCTTAATTGTCTCTTTAAAAATTAGTGATATCCTTGAAATTGGGGCTAAATTTAATCCTTTGTTGCTTCAGTTGGTTTTACCATTTGAAAGGCTGATACTAAACAGAAACTTAAAGCTTACTTTTATATTTTAGCTTCACATAGCATTGTTTCTTGTTGATGGAAGGGAGTTTGTTTTTCAACTTGTGCATGAAGGTTGACAGCAGTGCCTTTCAAAGGTAGGTAAATAAGGGCAATCTGTGTATCTCGCACAATCATACTGAAGAGGCAGTACCACCTATAAATGTGCAAATAGTTTTTTTTGTTTTTTTTTTACCTAGAAGGCAGTTTGGACATACGTGAAGAGTTGCCTATCTAAGTTAAGATATACGGTTTCTATCCTGAATAACATATCAACCTTTTAGCTTTTATCACAATTACTGATGGAAGAATAAGTTAAAACTGAATCAAAGTAAAAACTGTGGAATAAGCCATAAAAACAACTTTGACCAACTTAAAAATGACATTAAACTATCACTCTTTATCTAAGTGAAACATAACTGAAATGGTAACAAGTATAATCATTAAAACAAATTTCATTTTCATAAGTAAGTGTTTGCAGATAAATACAAAGTATCCTGAAAATCACAAAAAGGGTGAGTGTCATTGGACTGTAGAAACACCATCAGTGTGAATTGAAAAAAGTGTTCTATTGTTCATTATGCTTGTTTGTTGGATTAACACAGGGAAGTTTTAAGAAGATGCTGTGGAATTGGAGGCTATCCTAATAAACAAACATTCTAGTATGCAGGTAGATCCTGCAGAGACTGACTTTCTCCAAGACTATGTTGTACCAAAGGACATTATTCCATTCTTGCAAGAAGGCAATTAAAAACCAATCTACCAGGGTGATGAATCAGAAATATGTCACAGGTCTAAAGGATTCCAGGGATTAGCAGAGATGTTTCTTAAACAAACTCGCATATTTCTTAATGGACAAGCAGGTACTTTTATTGTTAGAAGGCTCAGAGGTAAGGATTATGTTATATATATTTTTCATTATGAAACACAGATTGTCAATTCATGTGAAGTGGGAACAAAATAAAGTGTACAGCTTGAAAAACTGAAAATGAATGCCTGGAGGTTTAAGTCAAGAAGAAATAATCCACATTAAAATATCACACTGAAAACAAGTTGCTCCAGACTCATTAGAGGAGTAGGATGAAACACTGGAAAACAGTTAGTTGCAAGGAATGAAAGAAAAGAAAATTAATTGTTTTGAATACCTGTTCTTACTAGTACACTAAAATCATTTAGAGAAGATATTCTTCCTTGGCAAATCTAAATTGGATATCCAGAGTTCAAAGTTGTAACAGTGAAAAACATTGCCATCAATGTGGCAGATATGAATTCCTTATTGGGCAATGGGTAGTGTTACAATGCTGTGTTTTTGTAAAAGCTTACTATCATTGACGTAATGAATGGTTTTTTTGCATGCACGTTCTCTATAATTGTTTTCTGATTCTTTATATAAAAGGTCTCAAGTTTCCGTTAGCAAAAAGTGAGAGAGAGGGTTTGTGTGTGTGTTTTCTTATAGCAAAGCCACATCGGGCTATCTGTTGAGTCCACAGAGGGAGAGGAGTGTTTTTGTGCAGTTTGTTTTAATTTAATTTGAGTGGCCATTTCAAAGAGAGATTTTCTGTATCAATCTCAAACCTAGATATTAATCGTAGATTTTTTTGTATAACTATTAGCCATGATTAGACTTTGTTTATGACTTTAGTGAGTTTAAGCCTCGTACCTTCTGAAAATATCGACAAGTTTTGGTGCAATTGGCATTGGAACAGTGAAATTTTGTAATTGTATATCTAGCGTGAATTTCAATTCTGAATTTATAACCTGAAGCAAAATTTTGATGCAGTACATTTAAAGTGATTATATTGAATTGGAGAGACAATCTCTCTGAGATTGTTATTTTATAAGTAATAATTAGAGATATTTGTTTTCTGTTGTTAACAGTTTCCACTGATAAATTACCACTCTTGCAATAAGTTTTAGCCTTTTTTTAAATATAATTCTTATGTTTTTCTTTTTTAATCGCTATGTTAATCTTCTTAGTTTCATTATTAGCTTTATTAAACATAGTTGCCAAGGGTAACAGGTTTTTCTTATGTTACATTACCTTTTTAGTTTGTACTGTCATTTCAAATTCATCGAATATTCTTTGCATAGAAAAGATAAATATCAGATGAGCAAATGGAAAGAAGCCTGAGGACTATGCTCCTAAATTTAAAAAAACATCTTTGAAAATTTCAAGGTAAGACAGGTGTTACCCTGTATTGATTTTGAAGTGTCTTCTTATGTTAAGATTTATTAGACAGTTGAAGTAATAATATATTAAGCATTTACTGAAGCTAATTTAATTATCGATTTTATCAGGGATAATAATCTTCTGTTGTGAAATGAGAAATAATCCCTGAAAAACTCCCAGAAAATTTAAACAAAAATAAAAACATTAAATGAACTCTGCTAAAATGTCAGGAATATGTTAAAATGTTTGCTACAAACAGAAGGCATAAACAATACTTCCTTCCATTCCATGAGTTTTGAGCATAGCATTCTACTTTTTGACACATTTGTTTTACAGTGCTGGCTGTTGTGCAAGTGCCCTATCCCTTCAATAACCATTTACCAGTTATGTCATTTTTAAATGTCTATCAAAGTATTGTAGAAATGTTAAGCTCCATTTCTTACCCAGTTACTTTAAAAGGTTTAAAAAAATCACTCTGTTTTTCTATCCATCAGCCAAAGAACCGTATTTACATATATAGATCTGTTTGTCTTAGTTTTCTTTGTGCTGCTCGTCTTTCAATAAATGGTTCCAATCAATTACATGCTTCGATTCTGGAAGTGAATTTTCTATGGTCAAACATACAAGACTTACAGTTTTCGGGTTGACATACATCCAATGCAAACAGCAAAATAATTACAAAAACAGCAAAATCATATACAAATTTAGTTCTCTGAATGGAGAGTAATACTCAACCCCTAAAATCTAAATTCATAATTTGCTGAAGAAAACAAGGAAAATGCCAAAAAGAAGTTAAAAACATTTACAAAAAACAAAGACATAGAAACTGCAAAATTTCTAGGTGTCGTGGGTACCTCAAAAGTCACATGAAACAAACAAATAGAAATGTCAAAGCTAAAGCCATAACCATATCACAAATAAATATCCTAAAAACTCTAAATACACTTCAAACTAAAAAAAAAAATATCCACATACAGAACAATTTGTATATGCACCAACAGACTATGGCTTTGTAACTCTACTAAACACATCAAACCAAAAATACCTTCGTCTACAAAAAATAAGAACGGAATAAGATTAATCATGAAACTACCTGGACACGCCTATGTTAGAGAACTATGCAGAAATATTACTTAAGAAAAAACAACTCAGAATCAAACTTTTTTCTTCCATTTACTAAATAAATTTGTGCTCAAGAAACTGTGTTTTCTAAGTGATAAAAGTGGTAACTTTATTCTAAATAAAGTGACAATTGCAGAAGTGGAAAAATACCTTGTCTTATGTGGTGCTATGTGCTACATTGTTAGCACCTACAACCCTAAGTGACTATAACAGACAGAAGTAATACAAACAAAGAGTTCCCACAAAGTATGCATGTAATAATATGGAAATCAAACATTACCCAAGAACATTGACAATCAAAAGAATCCAGAAAATAATAGTTTAAAAAAGAACCCTCTGTGCATTGAAAAAGGTTTCTACTATTAAGTTTGAGTGGAGAGGAAATACAGCAATACAACTGATGCAAAAAATATCACTCAATAAAGCTCTCCTTGTCACTAGCTTCACATTGATTTGTATAAGGTTTAAATACAACTCACATAGATTTTCTACAAACTTTACATATATTCACATTCGATTTTTACTAGTTTTTTGTGAGATTTGGATAATATTTTACTGGGATTTTCACAGAATCACACAGTATATATTTCATTTCTGAATAACATTAAATTGTATGTGAGAGCTCCTCAAGTTCTCTGTTAGGGTTAACTTTCATTTTTATTTGTGTAAGCACCAGTTTGGTTTTATGCATTGTGTTATTGGCTAGCATTTAAGATTGTCAGTGAGGGAACATTGTCAGTTGCTTAACAGTGTGGCGAAGACAAAAGTAAAATGTGTTATTACTGCTTGCAACTGGATTCAAAATAGGAACTCAGATGGAACAAATTCCACATAGAAAGTTAACTATTCTATGTTGCATTTTAACTTTGGAACACTCTCCTTTAGTAATTCTCTTTTTCATGAACCATAGTCTAAATTATAGGGAAAGAGTTATTGCTTAATTGAATTATTCTTTGCTCTTAGTGGTTCTACACTGGTATTGCAAGTTATGGTTTTTATAATAAGGAAATATATTTCTAAAATAAATTTCAATCACTGGTGTGATTATGCTCAAGCACTTGAGAATGATCGCACCAGTGATCTAAACATCATACTAGTTTTAAAATATATTTCCTTGGGTTAAAGGCTTAAACTTGTAACAAAATAGCACTTACAGAACATTTTAGTATTTAATGTAAAAAGTTGTGCACTTGATAATAATCGCACCAGTTATTAAAACGTCATATCTGTTCTAAATATTAATCTTACTGCAAAAGCTGCAAATTGTAATAATAAATGCTTGTGAAATATGTTTGTTTAAAACAAAAAGTGAAATGAATGAATGCAACAAAAACAGATATCTAGTAAAAGATCTGGTACAATATGATGAAATTTGGACAGGTGATGAGATTTTGTAGTACACAGTCAGGTGCCAAAAAAAAAGGGGGCCCACAAATGCAAATATTAAATACCATGTTTTTATGTTTAACTTATTACTAATAAAAGTAACTAAAATGTAAAAGTTATAAACTTATTAAACTAGATAAAAAAGTTAAAATTCATGTGATAGTCAATATCACAGCACACATTTGTGTGCAAGCATCAGCATTGTGCTTGTAATTCAATCATTTGTCCACATAAAGCTTGCAACTTGGATATTTTTAGAATGCTTTGAGAGGATCTAAATACAGTTGTAAAGTAACAAAACTAAATGAACACAGATCTAAAAAATCTACTGGCATTGGCTGGAAAAATAAATAGCTTGTATATGTTACAATATTCAGCCATTTAGGACAAGAGAGAAATGCAATAAATATTTATTTCATGTTTTTCAACTTCTATTGTATTCTACACTGTTGATGTCATTACAGTAAGCATTATGTTAGAGAAAATAACAAAATAAAATATAAAGTTTTACTAACACATTTTTACATTTATTCAGGAGGTTCTAGAAGTTGAACAAATTAAATACAAAAACAAATTGTTGCAATTTGTGTAAAACTGAATTAGTAAATTCGCAGACAAATCTTACATAGTCGCACTAATTTAAGCTAATGTTTTACAGTTTTCCCTTCCTCTTTCATTTCAATTAGTGTTTTGCTTTTGCAACAGTGAAATGGTGTAAAAACTTATGTGTGGTTAAGATAGTTTTACTTTCTGATTGATAAGCACATTGCTTATAGCCAGTACAATCAGAAGTCTGGCTGAAGTATATGTACGTGCACTGTTCCATATAAGCTATATGAAATAGATATATGCTAGATAAGCACATTCTTGCAGTAAAGATGTGATAACATTCACCATTTACACAAATGCAATGAGGTACATAAACTACATCCTACCAGATGACATTTTGCAAAAAAATGTTGGATTGCAATCTGATGGGTCATAATGTTTACCCTTACAATATTTTCCAAACTTCTGACAAAAGATAAAAATAATGTTTTCATTGCAACATACAAAAACAACAAAACACATGACATAAGGAAGAGACAATAAAGGTAAAAATGAAATAATGGTAGTGCAGTGTAGTCCAAAGAACTGTCTTTCATAGTTTGCAAAAACATCATTTTTATAAAGAAATTTAAAACTTTTATTGGTTATTTGATGGTCAGGAGATTTCAGATACAGTCATGCTAACATATATTGCTATACAGTATTCTTTACTTTCACTCTTAAGTTCTTGAAACTGAATGACAAGTTGTGTCTTCCTTAAGTGTCAGAAAAACATTTATTATAATAATAAACAAAATTAATATAATGCATACTGCTATTTTTTACTACTTCCCTGAACCTTTACATACTAGGAAGTTATGAAATGAAGTGAAGAGAGTATAAATTAATTACTACTGAAACTTTTTCTCAAGTCAGTATCAAATCAACTTAAAATGGAACTTCCTGACTTTACTGTTAAATAGACTTTTCATGACACTTTGTGTCAGCTCAGGATTTAATTTCTTATAATATCAAACATACATTGGATCTGGAACAGTGAAAACAAATCTTAAAGAATCATATAACCTTACTTATATATATAAACTTAATTGACTAACTTCAAGACACAGCTAAATACATTTTCAAATTTTTACATAATATATTTAGTACCTCAGTGTTTAAAACCTTACAAAGCCCAGGTCACTTGGAAACTCACTGAAGCTACTTAATATTTTGTACTATGAATAATAAATTCACCAGAAATACATAAACACTTCTCTCCCACTGTTTATGACCTGTCACTTGATTTCATTTGTTACAGGCAAGTTTTGCTAACTACTCTACTGATTATATGCAATTTTTTAAAAATGAAACTGCTGTTGTTCAATTGGTTTTCTATGAAACTAGTAGTTATTAAATCTAATTTCTTCACAATTTTCTGCTTGCCACACTAACACTTTTTATAAATTAGTTACAATAGGGAACTGTTTTTCTGAATAACTATCCTCGGTCACAGATGACTTCTACAACCTGCCAATAAAATCATAAATATAATTATTGAAACAATTCTGTAATAATTTTCTATCAATTTACTTTCATTTAACTAAATTTTTTATAGTATTATACTTATGAAAAAATCATAGAATAAAAATTTTTTCTTAAATTTCTTCTTACACTGATAACAGAACTTATTATAATAAACATTAATATATTTTTCTCATAAGTTCTTACTGTAGCATAATATCTTTATATTTTGAATTTCTTACTGAGTTGAATAGAAGGAATTACAGCTATGTAAGTGAAAATTGTATAACATATTTCTGAATATCCCAATAATATGACTTTCACAATGTAACTTCAGTGTGCTTAGTAAGCATGATAAAAAATACAAGATAAAGAATCTGTAACTGCCAGCCCAAGCTAAATGTATCTCATGACATAAGCATTAACTTATAAAAGTAAATTTACGGGTATATGTCTTGTGGCAAAATAAATCTCCCACTAACATTATAACAATGAAAGAAGTAAAACCTCGTACATTTAGATGTGTCGTATTTAAACTAGGAATTGTAAATTTGGTTGTCAATACTTATGCACGAATTTAAAGTTTCAAGTCTGAATTTTACAGGTGTATTTTTCTTTATACTTCAGTAATATCTCAAATTGTACTAGACATTTTTGATTATAAAATTCCACAACATGTGGTATGTTGATGGCTATTAATGACCTTTAGACTGTAATATTACATTCATATAGGATAAAAAAACAACTTATCTTGCACAATTTTCCAACATCAAACAAGTCACTATTACAGTGTTTGATGAAAATGTATTCTTAAATTTATTCAGTCTTATTAATTATTAAATTGTAAAGTATTTCTTACCCCAGTATCCATTAATGTTGGGTCAAGACAACGATGAAGTGTACTTCCCAAAACTTCATCCAGCAACACATGAATGAGACTGTTAAGCACAAAAATATATCAAAGAATAAATATCCATTTAAAATTTAACAACCAAGCTTTTAATCCTTTAAGAACGTATTTTAATATATATAGGTTTGTGTAAATGTTTAATTTGATCAAATGTACCTCTACAACCATTTGAAACAGCTCAAGACTCCTATGGAAATAATACAACCTGAAGGTTCAAATTATGCAGATAATTTGATATAATTTTCATATCTGATGATATCACTTCCAATATGGTTACCATATTTGAAAAAATTGTAGTTTATTCTTTTTCCTTCTGGTTTGGTACACATAAATCACTTGATTTCATATAAGCAGTTAAGAGTTACTACTAACCTATTGCTATGTTGCAGTTATTATTTAGAACCCTTTTGAATATGCAAATTATGTGTCTCTAAATCAGTTTTTTGGAGGTTATTTGTAAGTACTGACAATGAAATAATAAAACAACTATATGTGATCAGTTTCCTTTCCTCGTGAACAGAGGATCTGTACCTTTTCTGACAGGTTAAACAGCAGGTTTCAAAACTGGCAGCATTCTATGGCAAATCACTTCCACAATACCATACATTGTCATACCCTGATTAGACAGTAACTAACTAAACTAAACTAACGTGGCAGGGGTTCAGTTTAGAGAGAGAGAAATCAGAAGAGTTCTCTCCCCAACTGGGGTGTTCAGGAACTTTGTAGTTCCTCTTCGTCTCCTTACGTGAGAAATGTTTTAAAATATCCATGGAATTTTTACTTTATTTTTAACATTTCAAAAATATTTGTGAGTGAGAGGAAGGACGGGAGAACTGGACGAAAGCAGCGAAAAGTGAAGTGAGCCAGACCTTGGCTCGAGGATGGAGAACCCTGGCGGCTGGGGAATTGGTTTTTTAAAATTTACTGTAATTGATTAGATACCTTTGTCTGATTAGACAATTTTTCAGCCAAGAAGATATAAGTGTAATAACTGTCCAAGCCCTTACAGTGCAGTGTAATTACAGTTCAAGTCCTTTACCACTGTGTATGATGCCATTATATTCTGAACAAATATAGGGGATGACTGATAAATCATCACCATCCTTGTTTGCAATATTTTCATTTTTACCTACACAGTGTGACTATTTAAGAGCATATCCACTTTTTGACTTAGATAATATTAAAATCTTGAATCCCCATTTATCAAGTTTCTTAGGGGTGTACTGTTTCAAAATACATATTAGCAATGGAAACATATACATTGTTATTACATCCTACTCCATTTTCATGAGATCTGGCTTGACATTTAGCCCTTTTATAAACTGGAGCCTCATAACTACTGTCACCAAGTTCACTTTTACTCACAGGCCCAGATTCAGTATTACTGCTGTAGTTATTTGCATCAGTATCAGTCATATTGCACTCAAAATTATTATCAGATAATTCAGGTTCAGAGCTAGAATTACTGTCAGCTTGCACAGGTCAACTGTCATTTCAAGTATGAAAACACTGTAGTGAGTTGTTTCCATTTTCTCACATGAATTAAACAATTTCAGCTGGAAGTTGGATATGAATCAGCACTAAAATATGTATCTTTTACAGATTACAATTTGATTATTGATTTTGTTTACTTCATTCCCATTTCTAGTGGGAAATTCATACTACATTATGTAATAGTCGTATGGCAATAAGCACACCTAAAGGGTTAATGTCAAGACTGGAACTTGTAAAATTGTCTGTATTTTGCAACTACTGAAAAGTATTCTACAAGCCATCCTTATCTTGATTAATAGTAAATGTATATCACTGAGTAAAGTGTGAGAAAACAAATGAGAGACTAAGTTTACAGAAATCACTGTATAAGCCAAATTTACGTTAAAATTTCCCTGAAATTTGTGAAAATTGTTAAGAAGGAATTAAACCAAATGGCATTTCATGGTAATTGCATACATAATTTGCAATAACTGTAACAAAACTAAAGGTATAAGGAGATGGGTTACAGAGCCAGATGAGACATGCTTCACTTTATTTCTTATGTCATCTTGGATCTATTTATGGAGGCTGGTTCTGTGAAGAAGCCAACGATAAAAGCATAATTCCAACAGTGAAAAATGAAAGTGGTTCTGTAGTGAACATTGGTCATGACTCATCCTTCTTACATCATTAAATAGTAAAATGAATTGATTACTTTAAGATCTCCACCAATCAAAAGTTACCCATGATCTTCAATTACCATCCCAATGCAACAACATGAATCATTACCTGACTCACTTAACTATTAACTTTAACGGATTGTTTGATTCTGATATATACATTTTGCTGATGAAAACAAAACACACATTACCAAAACCAAGAAATAAACAGGAAGGAAGACTTTTTCATACATATTGATGTTTAGTAAAAATTATGTTTTACAGAATCAACTATTGTCAATTTGATTAGGATTACAGAACAAATCAAGTATATATGTACAAATAAATAAAAAAAAAAACATAAGATCTTTTTCATCATAAAGTATCATTTCACTTACATACACGTTTATTTTTGAAGTCATCTCAATATAGTCTTTAGCTACTGCATTATCTAAAATTGCTTGCCATTTCACAAAGTACCAACTTCTAAATGCTGTAAGTGGCAATTGGAACACCAAAACACCAGTAACAAATGTAGATTACTATAAAACCATTAATTTTTGTTATTGGAACTACATTCAATAATAAACTATATAACTAATAAAGTAAAACTCTTACTTTTCATCTGCTACAAATCTCCAAAAGTATAGTTGCAAATAATGAGTGTCAACTTGGACTTGTTGTAGTCCATACCGACTGAACGTCCTTAGTCGAACACATTCTAAGAAAGTCTGAAACAAAACAAATTCACACATTTAAATACTTTTAAAGTTATATAGAAGACAAAAAACAAAACAAAATGATGAAACTTTGTAGAATGGACGGCAACTGCCTGTTGTGGAGACACAAGTGTGGAGAATGACGTTTCAAAAGTCTTCCGCTATTCGTCTTCAGGTCAGTGTGTGTGTGTGTGTCAGGTGTTGTGGGTCTTTTATAGTGTCCTGGTGGATTGTGGAGAGTGTGTTACGACTGGTTGTATTATCACTGTTTCTGATTGGAGGAGAGACTTCCTATAGATTCAACCAATGGTAGCCACAGGTTACTCACCTCTAATCCAGAATCTCTGTTTAGTGAAGGTTTAATAGTGCAAGTATAAAATGATTCTTTGATTTATTTTGTCTTCCAGAATTTGTCTGTGTCGATGTTTCTAGTTTTCTCACAGTTTATTCTGTGTCAAGTTGACATGACATGCTCTGCAATGGCTGAATTTTGTGTTTTCATGAGTCTTGTACTATCTTTTTGTTTTTTTATTCTTGTCGCGAGTTTTCTTCCTGTTTCTCTAATGTATGTATCCTTGCAGGAATAGAAAATTTCATAGGTGACGTTTTTGAGATTCTCTTTGGTAGGTCGCTGTTTGTTTTTCTTACCAGAATGGACCTTAAGGTATTGTAGGATTTCCACTGGACTTCTATGTTGAATTTCTTGGCTATGTGTTTGAGGTTTTCACTGAAATGTTGCAGGTATGGTAGGTAAATGATGGCAGTAGTGGTGACTTTCTGATCTTTTCTTTTTGTCATGGTCTTCTTCAAGGAGTTTTTGATGAAGGAGAAGGTGTGGCCATTCTGTTCAAAACTCTCTACAATCTTTTGGCATTCTTATTTCAAATGTTATCTGACTAAGGGACCAAAGCAATGTAAATCATTGGAAGATCAGATGGTAAAAGTGGTATCTTCAAGAAAATTGTCTAAGTAAACAATAACAGTTAAAAACAACCATACCCAATCAGTTATCCTATTTGACAGGAACCACCGATCATTGAGTAAACTGTGAAAAAAACATGATGGACTATAGTTCCGTAAATCACTGTATAAATCAATTTTACATTAAAATAATACTGAAATTTGTGAAGGTTGTTAAGAGGGAATTAAACAAAATGGCATTTCATGATAATTGTATATATATAATTTACAATAATAACAACAAAACTAAAGGCATAAGGAGATGAGTTACAGAGCCAGATGAGACATGCTTCACTTTATTTCTGATGTCATCTTGCACCTATTTAAGAAGGCAGTCCCATGAAGAATCCAACGATAAAAGCATCGTTCTGACAGTGAAAGATGAAAGTGGTTATGTGTTGCATATTGGTCAGGACTCATCCTTCGTGCATCATTACATAATACAATGATCTGAATTGATTACCTTAGGATCTTAGCCAATCAAAAGTTACCCAGGATCTTCAATTACCATCCCAATGCAACTGGTGAATTTCAAGAAAACTACATACCTATCCATAGACTTGGAATCCTAGAGAAGTAATTTAATGAACATAGAACTGATTTTACCCATCCGTATTGACTCCTGCAACCATCAACTGAGCCATTGTAATGCTGAACATCTAAATTAATTTGCATTCCATAAGATATATCCTTATTAACGTTTTCCTCATTATTTTTCAGTCATACTGGAAGTTAGGAGTAAAATTTTTTAGAGAAGGAGAGTGACAAAGTTTCTAAGATTAATTTACACTACACCAAATAAAAAGCATGTCAACTGTTTTTATTAGCACTGGTGAAATAATGGTTTGCAGTTGTAGAAAATGGAAGATTTATGAATTTGTGACAGTCTTTATAAAGTAAAATCAATATTACTGGTTCAATCAAAGTAAACAAAATATATATATATATATATATATATTCTTATACATCTATATTGATTAGTGTCCACATAATTTATTTCAAGTGAGGCAAGCCATTGCAGAGGGTAGGACATTTTTCTTAAAGTGTGAATACAATGCTCTGGTTGATTATGGCTTATTTATTTAAATTAATTTCATCATATATATTTACATATTATTCTTTTTAATACATTTTTAAAAATAAATTTCCTTCTGAAATTCCAAAATATCTATTAACAGAAACAGCTAAATTGTTACTGAACTGCTACCTGTTGTGATCTATGCTTTTATTAGATTGTCTAAGGAGGTGTCTGAAAATGTTCACCATCCTTCAAATCAATCATTATAATTACAAGAAAATACATGTTAAAAAGAACAAAAAAGTATTTATAAGCAAAATAACGTACTTAACATTAAGTGAACTACAAACTTCTTAGAATGGCTACTGTACTTGAGAGAATACTATTCAATACAGTATATATTAATTAAACCATAGGAGAAATGAACAGTTGTTGCTGATGAACTTGAAAATTATTTTAGAGTATATGCAAAAACTTAAAATAAAATAAGAAACAAAAATCTTGCAAATATTTAAAATATAAATTATTATGCAGTAAATATTGTTAATCCTATCTATATCTTGAGTATTCAATACATAATTATGCACAGTTATTAATGTTTTTATTGTAGTTAGCTTAATTTCCTAAGGCAAACATGATCTACACTCCAGTAAATCTTGTGAATCATAATGCATCTCGTGAAACTTTTCTTAGTTTTTTCCTTAAAGTTTTCCAATCTAAAGTTAAAAAAATTCATTACAATGGTACTTTGTTGTTTAACATAATTTTAAATTAGTTCCAATCAAAGAAAAAATGTCATGTGGATATTTTTGAAAGACAATGTGCTAAACTTTTGGAGTTGAGCCTTTTTCCCAGAATCAGAGCAGTTCCTGAAACACAATTTTCTTTTTCGATTAGGTTCTTTGAATGCTATACTACAGCCACATTCTCTCCCTACATAATAAATAATGTTTTAAAAATACTATTCCATACAATGTAAAAGAAATTGTTTATGCCATGCTTTTGATTTGTTACCCTAATAAAATAATTGATACATGCAGTATTTAATGTCATATAAAGACCTTTAAAACCCAGTGGTAGACATAATACCATCTCTCACCTTTCATTAATAAACATTAATAACTAATAAAAGTCATCATGTCAAAAACACAAACATTTTAAAGACATGGCATAATGCCTATGTGAACTTTTGAAATATTATTTTATTAGGTCATTTTATAATACAGTAAACACTACTACATGACAGACATTTAATACACTTATGCAAGACCCATGTAACCACTCATCAGAGTTAGTTTTCATAATATACCATAGCAGGCCTTATGACATCAAGTATTAAGCCATTTTATCCAAAGAAAGGTATTAAAAACTTGTATAAAGAGCTAGTGTTTATTTCATACTTAAATTTATCTATGTATTCCTTAAGCTAATTTATGTACACATTCAAAAAATAAGTCTCTTTATTTATGTCCAAGAGCAAATATGATTTTAGCACTGATCAACCTGATAATGGCCACAAGTTACAAATTTGTGAGATCTTATAAACAAAAAATTAACTGCTAAAACATTTAATTCAGTAAAATAAGAAAAGAGGGAATCTCATTACTTTCCATCAATAACATGCAGAAGACATTAAAAGACACTTTCAAGCACTGTAAGACAAGACATTTAATGGGGGAAGGGAAGTGTGAGAGGCAACTATGGGGTTTGTATGTTACCCCAGTACACATAAGGTAGAAAGCCATAAGTAACAGATTATCTTTTATTCTTATTCACTCAGTCTTACAAACACCTTTAAAATATTAAATTAAATAGTAAAGTTTTGCATATTAATATTTAATAACATATCACAATTATGTTTTTACTGTAAAGACCTACAAGTCCATGTGTGCCATTCACCTTAAATCTGAAATATTTATCTCTAAATCACAACAAGCAAGGTGTGAAATTAAGCATGCCTTGTAGTAGTTCTGAACAATTTTTTATGATTGAGAAAAAAGGGCATGTCATTGCTTTCCATAGCTTACAACTAATCAACTGTTCTACTTTTTCTTATGATGCTTAAAAATATCATCAGAAATTTTAACTTTTTACAAACTAGTACAACTAAGCAAGGAGGGAAGGAAGGTATTTCTATTGAATATAGATTGCAAAAGTATAATAATCCCAGGTTTAGGTGATACATTTACAATTTTGTCAGCCTCAAAAACTTGCAAATTGTGAAAAACAAACAAACCATGTTGATAGCTGGATTTTATAGTTCTTGATATCACCAACTTAAAAATTCACTGTTTTCAAATTAGCTGAACGAAAAATAAGCTTTGTGTCTTCACAAGCTAGATATTTAATTACTTTCATCATCTCAATAATAATTACAATAGAAAGCAAAGACCAAAACTTAATCCTATAATTTCTACCTTTTTCATTTGTAAACAGTGGGCTACCTGTGTTCTGTCCATTACAGGTATCAAAACCAGGTTTCTAGCAAAATAACTCCAGAAACATACTGCTGTGTCACAGAGGTGGAACTACCATTTTTATTAAGTTCATACAAAACTAATATTAAACATCAATATTTCACTTATAATTTTAATTTGGAGGTAATTTGAAAAGATACATCCAATAAATTTTCAAAATTAGATGTTGTAATTTTGCCTCTGTAATAGCCTGAGTCAATGTTTTTGATTTTATTACTGTTTATTGAAAACAGATGAATACATTTACATTTGTAATTTAGCACATGGTTAAATGGTTGACACGAGTTAATGGATAAAGAATACTGCTGAGCAATCATTTGAACCATAATAAAAGTCCAGGTTCAAGATGTTTCAGAGTCTGTAATAAGTTCTGAAGACATTCTAGGTAAATCCAACATTTCCTGTAAGTACAAAGCATTGGATTCACATCACTTCTGCTTGGTCAACATAATGAATATGTCAATGAAAAGACTATGAGAGACAAAAGCTATTAGCTGAGTTACCACTCCTTTAGAAAGCAGCTGCTCAATGTCTACACAAGTGTTCACTCACAACTGTGTATTTGCTTTGAACCAATGAAGATTGTTTCACATATCTAATATGTTCATTTCCTTAGCTCAAACTCAGTCATCTAATTAACCTCAGATTCTTCTAATCAATCTTCTTAGATAAAGCAGGAGTATTTTTTATATTCATGCAAAAATTAGTTTCTCATGTAAATAACACATTAGTATTTCACTGGTTTCAAAAGATATAAAACTTACCTTTAAACTTATCTTTATGATTCCTGTCATCACTGATACTTTTGAAAATTCCACAGTACTGAAAATCTCGATTCTTTCAGAGAAAAGTTTCTGAATATTACTCAATAAACTGGTGTCTATTGTGCTGAAAAAAAATTGATTACAAAAATAAACTGACTATGACATTCATTCTAAAACTATTTTTGATATCAGAAAGGTATGAGCTGATGCTTTATATATTTATACATTCATAAAGAACAGAAACCACATAACTACTGTTTACAGGATCAGTTCAAAATTTTATTAAACTACCTTTTATGATATACCAATTAGTATAGCATAAAATCATAGCTAATAATCTATATTTTAATGGTAATATACATTTTAAGTTCTTAATTCTACAAAGCAATATTTAAAAAAATCTGAATTTCCCCTGGTGAGACATTTTCTCTAGGCATCTCTCCCTCCAAAACGTATGAAATTAAATGTAAATTATATTAAATATAACATTGTAATTGCTCAGACAAACCATAACTTTTAGAGTTTTCAATTTTGTTTTCTTACTGAGCTATGAAACAGAATATTTGACCACTCTGTCACATCTCCTCCTTCAGATTTAATAGTTCTCTCTTACATTTAAGCATACATTACCTATAACCAATAAAAAGTCAAGGTTTTCATCTATCAATTATATAACATTGTGTTCTCAGCAAACAAGCGTGATTTCACTTATAATACAAATGTTGGTATTATATGCATACAATGATTTTGTTCCATGTTGAAGAAACTGAGTTTAATTGAATGTCTCCCCTTTCACAGTTCTTATAGAAATTACAACTGTCAAATAGTGCTCACTTTATTATCAGTCTTTCCTTGTCAGTCAGTAAAATGACAAGAAATTGAATCATGCTGTGGAAAAAATCTCCACAGCTACTTATCAAAACTGAGAGCTCTTATTGTGCTGGATGCACCCATTGCAAAAAGACACAAATATTTTGGCTAATAATACATTGTATTCAGTCTTCTTTGCTTAAAAACAAACATAAGACATCAGATTAAAAGGCAATTTTCCTTAGCGAAATAACATAGTAATTACAAAAGAAAACAGCTGTACATGGCTCACTAAACAAACACACTGCATACATACTAAAAGCCAAGGCACTGCACTGACTGCACACTTATTTCTTCATAATTATTTTTAGGAAAATCACTATGGGGGTTTTCACAAAATTCCAGCTTGTCATTTCCTGATGAGTAAAGTAGTTAGTGTTTAGCATAATTCTTAATTTATTTTATGTACCTTCAAAACATTTTTTCAGGTTTTACAATTCATTACAAGTTTGTCAATATACAATAAAATCAGATTTTTAATAAAGTATTTTTACTAAAACTTTGTCTGTGGATTTATGAAACTTTACCAAGTCAATTTGAGTGAAAGATTATTCTGATGCTTAGAACAAAACACATTTTTCTTGGTTTCATATTTTATTTACATAATCTCTAGAAATTCCTAAAATTTTGAGAAAACTTTATATTTTCTCATTTTCTGAACCTTAACATTAACCACAGTGAATTCATCAATGTACAGTGAAATGAAAATTTAGAAAATATAAAATACAACAAATAATGTTATTTCTTTCTCTGTATTACTGCAGTATTTGTTGAAAATTCAAAGTTCCAAGTTGTAGTTTTATCTGCTTTGCTAACTTTTTCATATCTCTCTCCCCCTTGAATTTTATGGTTTTACTACTGTCCTTTGTATTTGGGGAAGAAAAGTAATAAGTCATAGTGGGAACCCATTACCTATTTCTCACTGATCTAATGTAAATGATGCATGGTGGTCGGGCTTTATGTTTCACATATACCAGAGATTATGAAATTTTGGATGTTTTCATTTTCAAGATATTTTTTAGGCTAAGCTGAGAAGTTACTCATTTTTACATTTTAGTTCTTTTGTGTAAAAAAGGCTAATAGTGAATAAAATATATACATAATACAAGGGAATGCAGTATTTACTGGTTCATACAGCTCCCGTTAAATCAGGCAAAAATATAAAACAATTGTCAATAAGCTCAATTAACTCTCGAAAATTTGAGTTTGGAAAAAAAAAAAAAAATCATGTAGATTTCAGAAATGTATTCTAGAACACAAGAAATATATCAGTCACCAATACAAAATGTCCAAAAGCTACTATACTTTATCCAGCTAAATACATAGATAGAAAAATTCCTTAAGAACTTGGTGTGACAAATATGATCACTATCAACTAAAAATTCCCCTAACTAACAGTTAGAGGGAAAACTAAATGACAACCCAAGATTTATGTAGAGTAAAATCGACTCAACTGGTTACTCCATCAACCATGTAAAGTTTAATAGCAAATAATCTGCCTGCAATTACATATAGTTTGTGTTTATAATTGTTTAAAAACCACAGAAACCTATTACTGAAGTTATCAAATTCTGTTGTCGAGAACTCAAAACTAAGAAATGCTATGACACAGAAAAAGGAAAGATGAGAATGTTTAAGTTGTTAAAGCTACAATGATGTAAGCATTTTAAATTTAAGCTACATTTTATTGATAATTTACTGACATACATAAATAATAAAGTTGTTTAACTCTCCATATACAAGTTCAATAATTTTAATCAACCCTTCAATTAAACTTTAAACACGACACTATGCACACAGGCAGTTCAAAGTGTGCATGCCATAACTTTTTAGAAAGGTACAATCAAAATTTAATTAAACTGCTTGATTGTAAATGAATGAAAGAAAACAAAATTAATAAATTTAATTTTAAAGTTTGAAGTTCTTAACTTTATGAGGAAATTAATAAAAAAATCCTCAATCTCCTCTCTTATGAAACTTGTGATATTTGTTATCTAGTTTTGCCCTCTTTTCTAATGTTGCTTTTCAACATCCACCTGATCCAGCCTACCTTGTCTGGAGGGGCCAGTGTCAGATTTATTTTGTTAGAAACAGGCCATCAAGAGTTTTAACAAATTTTCTTGTGACTGGCACCTGATTAGCAGCCTTTCATCCATCATATGTTTCTTAATTGTCTCAGTTTTTGGATGGAGAATTTTTTTCTCCCCCTCTCCCTCTTTCCAGCTTGGTTTGTGAATGACCAAATTTGATGTATGTCTCTCTTCATGTGCTTGATCCCATGCGCTCACAAAGTTTTTCCAATGAATTCATGGGAATTGCATTTTTAAGTTCAGTCCACTTCCATTTGGAATAACACTGGCCCTTTATTTTCAAATGCATCATGCAGGCCTTAAAAACACAATATATTAACACGAAAAAAAATCACCTCAAACTATTATAATTTACCTGGCTTTTTTAACTAAGCTACAAGTGACTTTAAATAATTCTCTTACCTGGTCGAGGTAACTAGGGGACAGCTGCTATACAAATCTGTAGGCCAAGTTATTCAAAATTTATCAGAAGAAAGAGCTATTCTCATATAGAAATCAATAAAATTATATAAATAACCCAATAGCATACACCAGAGAAAATTACTAATATTATTTGAAAGAAAGGACATGATAGGAGGATACAGTGTGTGGATTAAACTTTCTGGTTTACACCTTCATAGAGCAAAAAGACTGTAAGTTACTAGTTTAGGTTATGTCTTAACTATATGAGGTCTGTTAAAAAATACGCAGACTGTTTGAATTGCGCAGCTCCAGTTGGTTCCAGGGGAATCCTCTTGGTGTCGCTAGGTTCGCACAGATAAGCTGATTACGACGCCATTTCCCGATTGCAGATATCTTCATTTGTGTATTAGCTACGCGGTTTTAAGTGAAGTGCAATTTTTTGTTTGGCAGATTTCAGAATGAATGACCTGAAGGAGCAACGACTTGCTGTGAAATTTTCTGTTAAACTTGGAAAATCTGCGACTGAAACTTTTGCTATGCTTAACACGACTTACGGTGATGTTGCTATGAAGCGTATGGCATGTTTCAAATGGCATGAACGTTTTAAGGATGGTCGACAGTCCATTGAAGATGATGAGCGTCCTGGACGTCCTTCCACGTCAACTGATGACCCACACGTCAACAAAATCAACACCGTGGTGCGGGCAAATCGACGTCTAACTGTCAGGTAGCTTGCTGAAGTGTGGGATATCAGTTGGATCTTGTTACGAGATTTTGACCGAAAAATTGAAGATGCACCACGTTGCTGCGAAATTTGTGCCACGCCTGATGACGGACGAACAAAAAAGCCCATCGCGTCCAGGTTTGTCAGGAACTGCTTGATCATTCAGAAGAAGATGAAAACTTCTTGTCAAGAATCATAACAGGTGATGAATCATGGGTTTATGGTTATGACATTGAAACGAAGGTCCAATCGTCCCAGTGGATGGGTGAAACATCCCCCAGACCCAAAAAAGCTTGCCAAGTTCGATCCAAGGTCAAGGTGATGCTGACAGTTTTCTTCGATGCTAAGGGTGTTGTTCACCACGAGTACCTCCCCGAAGGCTCCACAGTGAACCAGACTTACTACATTGAAGTTCTGAAACGTCTGAGGGACGCCATCCGTCACAAAAGGCCAGAAATGTCGAGGAGTGACGACTGGTTTTTCCATCACGACAACACTCCAGCCCTTTCAGCCCTCAGAACTCATGAGTTTTTGGCCAAACACTCGATCACTGTTCTTCCCCACCCCCCCTACTCACCTGACCTTGCACCTTGCGATTTTTTCTTGTTCCCCAAACTCAAAAGACCCTTGAAAGGAAGAAGATTTGAAATGATTCCCGAGATTAAGGCAAATGTGAGGAAGGAGCTGGAGGACATTACAAAAGAAGCATACCAGGACTGTTTCAACAAGTGGAAACACCGTTGGGATAAGTGTGTACGTTGGGGAGGAGAGTACTTTGAAGGGGTCCCAGACCTGTAACTTCTAAATAAAGTACATTTTGTTTTATGACGTCAGTCTGCGTATTTTTTGAACAGACCTTGTAAATGTACAATTTACATTAAATTCAGAACAACTTTTAAGGGGAGTAAAAAATATCTAAAATGAGTATTATGGAGCAAACAAATGTCATGTGATCCACATAAGTAAAGATTAAGAGTGTGTTTAAATATTTCTATTTGAAATTAAGAAATTAAAACTTATATAATATTACAATTTGAATTGTATTGACATACACTGTTAATAAAATAATTGAATTCACTTACACTAGTAACTATAAAAAATAGTGACATGTTCACTCTGAACTGCCCGTGTGCAGAAGGTTTATTAGATTTTGAATGTAACACTATAAAATGTGATAGATGCAGAAAATTCAAGCCCAGATATGAAGGGTTAATGTATTATTCATAAAAATTATTTTTTGAGGTATTCTCAGTAAAGATAATTTTACTGACATTTAACAGACATCCTATTCTTTTAGTGTTTTATTTCTAGTACACCATATAAATAAACTTTTAATGCATCTTATGGCACAAAATATGTTAATATGGAATAAATAACTATAAATAAATGACAACTTAAGCACACCTTGGACCATATGCACTCCAATTAGAACGAAGGGGTTGTCTTCCAGTGCTGTAAGGATAAGTCCGTCGACTTGAGTCACTACTTCTCTCTTTACGAATTCCTTCTTCATAGAGGTGACCAACTTGGGCATCAATTGCTGTTAAGTCTTCTACAACACGTTTCATGACAGCACGAACATTCCGAGGTTCAATGGTATTTAACCAATCACGTGTCTCAACACTTTTTCTCAACATCTAGGAATACAAATGCATGTATTTCTTACATATTACATTATTTTATGAAAGCTAAATGGCTTAACCCTATGTGTAGGAATAAAAGTACATATTATGATATTTAAAAAAAAATACTCTCAAAATTTCCTTAAACAACTTTATTATCAATTTTTTTTAATCAACTTCCCATAAAAATACAAAAATATATTCTCAAGATGGCTAGTATGGGTATTAAAACTTTAATTAAAATAAAGTACATAACAACGTTTTGACCTTTTAAGATCATCTTCAGGTTAACAAAGAGAGGTTGGAACTGACCACTGCTAGGCACTTCTTAGGAACGAGAGTGTAAATGGGTACGGGATTGTAGGGAGCATTGCAGTTAGATGTTAAGTTATTAAATAGTATAGGTATAAAGATGTTCCTTTATATTGGATCAGTTTTGGTATGAGTTGTTAAATAAGTATGGCTTCTTTGATTTTGCATTTGTTTTCCTACCTTGTATCTGGGTGTTTTCTATTGTTATGTTGTGTTTCTTTGACTTGCAGTGTTAAAAAATGTGTGAAGGTGTTTTTTTGTGTTCTTTAAATCTGGTTTCCATTTTTTCTGCTTAGTTCTCCAACATACATGTCATGGCAGCTGTTGCATTGAATTTTATAAATAATGTTTGTGTTGTGTTTGTCAGTGTAGTTTTTACACAGTAAGGAGTTTAGTTTTGCACCTGGTTTTTGAATAAATTTGGTGTTTATTGTAATGTTGTGTTTTGTTTAAGTTTTTTACAAATATCGGTTATTTCATCGCTGATGTCGGGAACATATAGTATGATGCAACAGTGTAAAGTTTTGTAGTTTGTTGTTTCTTGGAATTTATTATTGATTGTTTGTTGTTGATCTAGGTGTGTGTATGTGTAATTCAAATTTTGATGATTTATAAGTTTTAATTTCTTAATTTTAAAGAGAAGAATTTAAATAATTTCTCAATCTTCACTTCTCTGTATCAGTAATACTTTTTCACTAGAAATTTCCCATACCAAATCTCATTTCTACTTTTATATGGCCTTCTGAATTTGACATAAATTACATACTTGAAGTAAAGTATACATATTTCTAAGACATATTATTAATTTATCACCTCTATTATTTTCACTTTATTAAGACAAGATTAAAAAAACCAAACTCAGATATCACACCCTCCTATCAAATCCTACTGTTAAAAAAATCATACTATAACAGAACTCTTGATTATATGATACTGGAAAAACTTTTTAATTACACGATATACAGTCCCCAATTTTGCAAAATTTTTATCATGTGTGCGAGTGTGTATTAGGGGTCACAATTTTTCCATTTTGCTTCCATTTCCTATCATGGAGAATTTTATTTTTCTCCATTCTCAGGGTGCAGATATAATATCATGAATACATTACATATGTATCTAATTGTGTTTCTTATAGCAAAGCCAAATAGAGCTATCTGCTGAGCCCACCGAGGGGCGTGTATCTAATGCACTGGTGCCATCTATACAAATATAATAGTACTGTTTGTTGCATGTCTTTGCAGGGTGTAATTGGATCTTCACCAAAATTGGTATGAAGGTTCATTAGGTCCAAGGGAAAATACACACAAAATTTCAATTTAGCATTTTGTTGTTTTTATGAGTGTTTTTTAAGCACTACTTTACTCCTCTTGATGGATCTTTACCAAATTTGACATGAAAGTTTGTTAGGTCCATGACAAGATACATGCAAACTTATGGTTTCAAATTTTGTGTTTTGTTGTTTTTATAGGTGTTTTCTTTTTAATATATAAAGGAAAGAAGATAACCTTTCATTAATCATGAATTTACATAAATTCCATCCAGGGTATGGGTACCCCAGCTAGTATTAATAATTCTCTCTGATATTTGTTACTGAATATTTACAACTAGTAGAAGAAGAAAATTTTAATTTGCTGATTTCTGTATAAAGGCTAGCTTATTCTGATGAAAAGTTTTCAATCATTTGGCCAATAGTTTTATAGTTGCTAGCCCTGATAGCAACTATAAAAGTTGTAACAGAATTATTTTAATCCAATTAGAACTTAGTCAGAGAATCAGTTAAATTACAAAAGTTTTAAGAAATTTGTTTGTTGTTTGTTCATATTTTGTGTTCTAAGTTGCATATTTGAATTAAAAATGAAAATATGTTTACACACTGCAAACAACTACCATAAAATGGGGTTATGTTTTGATGAAACATTAGTGATAGAGTGCAAGATCCCACATACAAGCACTAAATTTCTTGTTTTTACCCAGGCTTTTTAATTTATTGTTATAAAAGTAACTAGAATGTGAGAATTTGAAAATTATTAGGTTAGATATATAGAAAAAAATACTTAAGTGAGAAAAAATTAGATAAAACATTTCTCTGCAAAGCATGTACAAGCTGCTTATGCTTTATATAATTTGATACTCTGTTTATTGCAACTTAAGCTGTTTTTTTCAGCTAATCTATTGTTTTATTATGATAATTTAGTTTGATGCATGGCTAAAAGAGTAATAAAATAAAATTTAATGAAAGCATTTGTGCAAAGGTCTAAAGCTGTTATGATAAATACCTCTACCTGACTGTTACAATCTGCAGTCATTCTAGAAAAAACAAATGAAGCTTTATTTTATTTCATGCTTTTCAACTTTCACTACTCATGATTTTGCTAAACTTTTGTTCAGGAACAGAAAATACAATAAAGTATTATTGCATTTTGTGAAAAAAATTTTGATAATAATTCAGAAGTTCCTACACATTATGTAAATGAAATATGAATATTATAAGATAAAAAAAGATATATTTATATTCTAAGTATGAAAACTTTTTACACTTACGACTAGTCACACTGACTTGTTAAATTCACAGACAAGTCTCCAGTAGAGTTACTTTAGTGAAAAATCTGAATTTCTTTTTACAAAAGAATTTCACATTTAATAAAATCTTGATAACTTTTACAAAGATACACAGAGTATATTTAGAATTATAGTTTGTTTGTTTTCTTATTGTGCACAAAGCTACACAAAGGGCTATCTGTACTCTGCCCACCATGGTATCAAAGTATAAGTCTCAAATATACACTGTGCCACTGGAGGACTAGAATTATAAAGAACATTAAGTCTTCTCTTAATGGATCCTGTGTGCACAGGACTGAGCTTATAAGAAATACATATATCATGAACTCACTACTAAGGTGAAAAACATATTAAAAATACACATACTGAAAAATTATAAACTAATTTAAAATAGTTTCTTTTATTTGACAATGTAATACTAAAAGAAAATGGTAATTTATATAAAGGAATACCTGGGAGATATTCAATCCCTGTACACGAACAAAATGATTTAACAGTTTCTGAAAATAAGAAAACATTAGAAACTGTATTATATTAGAGTACAATAAAACAAAATTACTCCATGCTAAAAAACAAACAAAGTTATCCAAAGCTTTCGGAATTCAATTTCTTAACTTTGGAATATAGTATCATCTTGTTAGAGTTGTGACATAACAAGAAATAAACTCTCCAAGAAACTTCTTTCTTACAGTTACAATGATCTCAACAAAATTAATTCAAGCTTTTGTCTCTAAGCTGGTAATAAACAGATTTAAAAAAAGAAAAACATTTCACTTTAATCTACAACCATTAATTTGAAAACAAAACAAAATATGGGTATGGAAATAATTTTAACTCTACCAATATGTCTTAATTTGTGTTTATTCCCATTTTTATGAATGTATTAATAAGTTTGGAATCAAATTGTAGATTATAATTCAAAATTTAGTATTTTACTTTAGTTAATTTCTTTATTTAAAAGTAGATATAAAAAAATACACCTAAATATCAACTTTTGTGTGGTACATGGTATGTTGAGTGCAGCATTGGTACAAATCAGATACTCAAATTAATGATATTCACAAGCCATAATGTAAAACAAAAACCTCCTATTTTTTCTGGGGGCTTGTCTAGGATAAACTGAAATATATAACAAATTATATAGTAATTTATGATTTTGGGGTATTTCAAGTGTATATATACCTAAAAAAATTATTTCATTTCATATCCTCCACATACAAAATTTACTATGGCTTAGCAACCTACAACAAGGAGCAAATGAGTACAAAAGTTGTAACTATAACAGATAATTGTTTATCTTGCTTGTTTATTTACTGTTTTATATTTCAAGAGAAATAACTTGAACTTATTTGTAAATAGTAATAATGCATATATATATATATGTATTATATTTAATAATTGAAATGTAACTATCTTATAAAACACTAGTCCACTAAAAAATAGCTAAGACAGGTCACTTTGTAAAGACCAGTCTTATATTCTTGCATATGGTAACATGAACACACGTGCTGCATCAGTGCAACTTCTGTAAGGTTAAGTAGACAGAGCAGAAAGGTCAATATAATAAAAATAATAAATATTAATATTATATATATATATATATATATTTGTATAAATAGATGTATAATGTTATGAGATTTAACTATTCAGACTAAGTATTTGTGTTTTTGTGCAATAATTTGCAGCCATTCTTAAACAAAATAAGAGTACTTCATATTTAAGTCATAATTTTTATGGTAGTTATGAGGTTGGTAAAATTGGCCAAAGTCCATATAGAAATTCTATAGGGAAAATAACAAATAAAATAAAGTGTTTTCTTAAAAAATGCTTGATAATTACATAGAGATTATAAAGATTCCACAAGTAAAATTTGAAGATTTTCTGATGCATGAAATTAAAATCAAAATTACTTTGCATGTTAGTTGTTTTTTGGGATAAGCACAAAACAACACAATGGCTGTCTGTTCTCAACCCACCATGGGTACTGAAACCTGGTTTCTAGAAATGTGAGTACTCAGACATACTGCTGTGCCACTGGGGGGGCTTGCATGTCGGATACTTAATATATGAAAAGAAAAAAGATATGTGAAAAACATTACTTAAGAGATCATAAAACTTGATGAAAACATGTGATATTTTGCTTACCTAAGCTTTGTAATGTTTACTGATAATCTGTAAATTTCTGAAAATAAGCTTACTGAAAGTTATTGTCTGAAAACTATAACAAAATGGCCAGTCTCTGGGACTGAGTCTGTACTGAAAAAGTTAAACTAGTTACTTTAAACTTGGTTTTAAAATTGTAAATTTCTATTTATTCTAGTAAGTTTGCTGAAGTAATTTTCTACAGTACCAGTACTTTGACTTTTCTCTAACATTTTACCAAAAACTGTTATCTTTATGATGCTTCATTTTATGTACTTCAGGAAAACTACTATTACTACCAGAAAAATTTACAAGACAGTGATTTTACTATCTGTGAATTGTGTACACATTTACCTTTGTATTTATTATTTAGTCCTAGATATCATACATAGAAGTAGTAAGAGAAATTTAACTTTCATGTCTAAACACAAAACTCCACACAAAAGTAAGTTACTTACAAAGAGAACAAACAGTTTCCAAATAAAAACAATAAAATTTATTATAATAGAAGCTTAATAACAAAACATCATTATGCATACATGGAGACATGTTTTTTCCTGTCACTTTGATTAACATAAGAACATTTAATTTAGCTAATAACCAAAATCTATACCATTTATAAGCTGAGAAAAACAGATGGATTTAGATTTTATCAAATGAACATATAAATTCCAAATTGTGCAGTAGCTTGAAGAATATTATAAGCTTTTGTATTAATAATCAATTTTTTACTTGGTGTTTATAGTGGCAAGTGTTGAATACAAAGTTAAGAAAAAATTATTTTATTTCAAGTTACAGGTTTAACACTATGGAAGATTATTTTTTAAGAGAGATATGACATTTTGATCACTGGTGTGGTAATTCTAAAGCACACAAATTTCATTTTCTCACCTGGAATGAAAGTTAAACATGTTAAGAAAAATATATAATGAACCACCCCAATGGGAAACATTTAGAAAATCAAGTGTAATAACTATCCAGCCTTTTACATAGAGGAAACAGGATGTAATGGAAAAGTTAGGTTGAAATATGACCAAAACTCTCTTCTTAAGTCCATGAACATAAGAACAAAAACATAGACAGTTTTACTGAACAGCATGTCACCATATTAAAACATGAACATGACATTAACAGACAAATATCAGAGAAGCCTTATTAATAAAATCAAACAATCCCAACAATCAACAAATACTCAGACACATCTCTATATGTCTTTCTTAGATATACACAACTATTTCAGTTTAATTGTGTCATGTTGTTAGAACTTTCTGAGTTTCTCATTGATTTGAGTATCATCGCATTATAATATCTGGTACAGCATACAATATTCTAGATTTTTCTTGGAGTATAAATATGTGTCAAAAAATCCTTTAGTTTTAGATTGCATGATCATGACCTTAGTGATAAAGAATGTATAGCAACAATTTTTAAATAAAAATTATCACAGACTTTATTGTAACAACAGAGTGGAGAAGAATAATCTGTCTTTTCAATTATGTTCTAAAGTAACTAAATCAGCCTCTGTGTATTTTGTCAAAAAAAGAGAAAATTATTTAAAGTTCTGGATACAACTGTGATAATCAATAATCTAATAAACACTGGTTTGTATATTTGTTTTTAATATATTATTTTAAAACAAGTGGACTGTGTTGCTGTTTGCTTATAGTTGAAATTTATTGCTAGTAAGTCATCTACTGTAAAGAATTTGACATTACAAAACCTGAAAGCTTTTTATTGTGAAACAAACACAGCTTTTCTTAACAGAATGTCACAGTACTAAAACATGAATGCAATCAAACAATATCACAATTAACAAATATCCAAGCACATTTCCTTATGTTTCTGATCATTATTCCCCTAGATGTTTCTAATATTATGCATATATATTGCATATTTCATATTTTTTATATTTATTCAGTTTTGTTTTTCTGTTCAGCCATAGATAAATAATCTGCAATTCACATGGATTGATATGCACATGCATTAAATAAGCACTATCAATTTTAATATTTAAAAACATTGTACGACTGTTGAAAGAATTAAATACTAAAATCTTTTTTACTGTTAAACCTTGTGTACTTGAGAATGATAGTACCAGTGATCAAAATGTCATACCTATTCCAAAAATAATTTTCCTTGCTGTAAAGGTTGTAACTTGCAATAAAGTAGCACTTAAGAAGCAGGTAAATTCAAAATGAAAGTATTAGAAAAAAATTAGTTTAAATTAATTTGATCCAAACTACACATCTCTGATTACAAAATAAAGCTGTGTGCATTTAAGCCATCTGAAACCTCACCTGTGCTGTTTCTTTGGTTTCTTGACATAATTCAGACACAGAAGTCACTCTGTGGTGATCATCTGTCGTGAACTGTTCATCTGTAAGTGAAAGCTGTCATAACAGAAAATAGAAAAAAAATAAAATATTACAACACAAGACAGCCAAACTTATACAGGTAAACATGATGACATGTAATGCTTCAGTGAGAATAAAGACTGAAATGTGTTGCAAGAATATCTTAGTACCAAAGTAATTTTGGATATACATAAAACTGCAAAAAGCAACCAAAATCAAATGTTACATTCATAAAACAGTAAGAAGACTTAGTATGAAATTTGTTTGAAGCTCAAATTAAATTTGTTACTAATGAACAAAACTTAAAACATTACTTGAACCATATAAAACAATTAAATTAAAATCTGTTGTTATCAGTAATAAACTAGTTAAAATGTAGTGACATGTAACAGTATTTTTAGATTTTCAGTCATAAGAATTTCCTGATTATTCTTTGTTCAAGAAGCCTCTCATTACTTTTTACAACCATATTTTTCTTCCATTTATTTATTTATTGGCCTATTGTACAGATAATCCACAACAATATTTTAAATGTTTAAAGAATATGTAGTAATATAAATTTACCAGTTTTATATATATATATACACACACACACACACACACACACACACACACACACACACACACACATACATATCACAAATACTGCTTGAGTGTTTATGCAAAGACTGACACAGCTAGTTCAAAAATGTATAAAATCAATAAATTGGAAAAAATTCTTATGTATTTGACCACTGATAAAGAATCAAATTTTTCTGACCTAATCTAAAACCCAACCTTCCCCTCATCAGAAAAAAAAAAAGGTTTCTTCAAATTAAGAGATTTACTTATCAATGAAAAGTGGTAATAAAAATGATATTCATCAAAATATGATGTGGTAACAGATATAAGAGTATATATAACTAAAATATATTTCACACTTCGAGTACATAAGTATAGTTAAAGCTTTAATCCTTTAAAAAGTGGGAATGTTGTAGGTAGCAAAAACAAGTGTATATGCAAAATTAAAATATCTAAGTTTCCTCACATTACCTACAATATATATAAAACTCTGGTTACAAGTAACAAATTAAAACCTCTAACTATTAACAACAGCATATAAAACTTAGATCAATCATTAGCCTACCATATGTAAAACTTTTGATATCATATCACAGACATGCAGCTAGCATTACTAGTTAAATATTTTATTACCAGCAACATATTTTAAATCTTTAACCCTTTCACTGCAGCTGGAATGTATATTTCCCAATGTACTGGAAAACCCACACCCTAACTGCAGTGAATAGGTTAATTTCAAGTTTGTTATTCTATGACTATAGATATACAAAATATGCAGTCTCCTGATTACTACAATAACAAGAGATTCAAGTATTCAGTTAACAAAATGATTAAATCTGATAAATGTTGTTGCAAATAAAATACAGCCAAGACTTTGTGTGATACATAAAAAACAAAACAAACTCTGTATTGACAATGTAGAGATTAAATAAATAAAAACCTCAATTAATTGAACACAATAAAAAGTACATTGATTAAAGAACAAAAAAACTGGGTTAACTGATTAAATGAAAACCAAAAACAAATTAAATCAAAAAAATTTCCTGAGATATATAGGTGTGTGTAGAACCACTATAAATAGAACACTATGAAGTGCCTTTATGTTATTATAAGCAACTAGAAGATAGATGCTACTACAAGTAGTGTCACTTCATTTTTATGATAATGATTTGTATATTGTATATAATTATAAAAGTATAATTATGCAGTTTTTTATATATGTATAATTATTATACACACTACTTCAGACTTAATTAGTCTTGCCTATATTACATGACATATTCAACTGGTTTGATTTGCAGTGACTGTCTAGACCTTTCCTCATGAGTTTCCCAATCAATTCCTAAATTTCATAAGAAGAGCCTTTATTGATGGAGTCCAAACAGCACATTGGTTTTATGAAATTATAAGTGAGTAAGTTACACTGAATTTCTTAATTCTTGGAGATGTGGAGAATAAATTATAGAAGAGAGGATGTTTGGAGAGAAATTCCAATAATTCTCTCACTTGAGGAATTCAAGATGTTTTTAAATGTTGCCTTATAAATTTAAATTAAAAAGATAAATGGATCTAATACTTAATGCCTAAAAGAAAACAAAGCTTAAATGCTGTGAAAATGATAGAATAAAGAAAGTTCAAGCACAGGTATGAAAACTACCACAAATACGAGTCACATAACTATTAACATGGTTCTCTCTCTCTGTTTTGGTGATCATGCTTTTTCTATATAAGCTTCAAAGCTTTATAACATTCTTACTGTTGAGCTGCAATATTTGAAGTCTTCCAGGTCTTTCAAAAAATCTTTTGAATTTCTAGCTCTTTCACCTGGTTTGCAACTAACGTAGAGACTAGTCCACGACAGAGTGGTAATAACTAGAGAAGGGCTGTATATGAAAGTAAATTATTATTATTATGCCATCCCAATATGGTAATACCATACCTAGACTGTGCTATGACACACATCATATACACATTTCACTTTATCTTTCACTATTTATTTTTGCAGGATATTTTTCACTGAATCAAGTGTTGAATCTGTAAGTAGTTATGCAGGTGATAGCAGAGCAAAATACACTTGAGTCAAATGATGGGAAATGAGATATATTTCCACAGCATTTCCAATATCATCAGTAGTAAAACAGAGTCCAGTGAGATTTCCTTTCTCCCCATTAACCTTCAGTATGTCATAGCAACCAGTGATGTAGAGAAGGCGTGTTCAAGAAAGAGCCCTGACTGATATTTTCGAGGGCTCAGATGCTTTGGAACAAACAGAGCTGCAGCACCATAGAAGCTGAACTTATACAACAAGAACTGGACAATGTTTTGTTGTTCCATGAGCTATATAGTGGAAATTAATGTATGATGCATTCATTCATATGTAGGACATAATAATGAAGAAAAGAGGGTTTAATTAATAAAGTATGTGATGCACGAGGCATTGTTTGTTTCAACCATTTATGTATAAACTTCATCATATTCATTTATTTTTTGACACTGTGTTCTTTATACACTATTAGTAAATGTACTGAAGGTTGTATAGTTGATAGCTGCTTTCCTCTCATCATTCACAAATATGAATTGGGTGTTCTGAGAAGTGTATTATGTTATCATAACAATAAAACACTACCATTTGCTATTAAATTTTCATTTTCCATTCTTACATTATCCACTGGCACAAAAAATCATGGCAAAAACTGTCATTTTTCAAAACTAGCAGTAGTGATAGTACTACTCAACAACAATGTTGCCACTGTATTTTTATTTCTGTTGAGACAGCATCATTCTATTGAAGAGACAGAATGCATGGTCAGCTGACTAAGTAAAAATATCAAAAGAAAAATATTTGAACTTCACCAACATCTCTTAGCACTTTACAGTCACATAGTGCATGCATGTTTTGAAAAAGCCAAAGTATCCTCATAACTCACATTCTCTTTACAGGTGACTAACTTTGTGTTTGATTCTATGCATTTGATGATATCCCACAACCTGATGTGATAGCCATAAACTAATCTTCACTAAGATCAAACTTTTTATCAATTTATGATACAATCAAAACCACTATGTAACACAGTTATTTACTACACCATTACATCTGACCCATCTAACCATTAATCTGTAAACCAATATTCATGCATGTACTATAGCAAGCCAAATGATGTCATGTGTGTTAGGTTACTATGCTCCCTTGGCTGCGGGTTTTAAAAACTGTGTAAAACATTAAAGCAAACATAAATAGATAGTATATATCACACTCTACTTTACACCGTAAACTTTTCTGTGTTTTTCCTTGTACTAATTACAGTGTGTATTCAAAAACAGAATGATTCTTTACCTTTACCTGAGGGCCAATCATAATCATAACATTGATCAAAATGATGATGCACTACAGTTATAGAATTTGTAAGGTTTTGTAATAGATAATAAACTGCCATGACAATTACTTCTATTACTTCTTGAAGGGAACATAATTTATTACCCTTTCATACCTTATAAATAATAGAAAACCATTACTCCCATAAAGGAGAAAAGACCCACTTAACCTCAAGTGTTCCAAAAGATTGTAAGGAATTCTATATTTTTGCAATTCGGTAAAATTATGCTGGGATAACTGCTCTAAGTAATATAGATTATGAGAAAGAAAACTCTCAGATTTCATATGATGTATTTATAATTGTGTCAGTTTTACAAGCTTGAAAATTGTTGCATACAAAGTGATGCATTATTATTTACAGTTGAGAATTCATTTATAATAGATAAATCTTCTTTAATTAAAAGTCCAATATTGGAGGATCCAAATGAAATGACTGAATCACTTAATCACTGAATGACTTAATCAAGACATGGTGGTTCTTGTTTTCACAATATATGCAAATTAGTGTTTGGAGGATTTGACAGATGTTTACCACTTCCATTTGATAGTTTCATATGTTTGTAGGTGTAACTATCTTGTACTTTTGCCATTGTAAGTGGCACTACAGCCATCACACGATCCTGGAATGCGTAGGTAATAGGTAGTTTTTGTACCTCATATTTCATTCCATATAGCTTGCTTAAGATGGAATATACATCCTGAAAAATTCAAGGATTAAATTAAATTTGTTAGTTTCATAATATTGTTCATCATTAAATATGCAGATAGCTGAATTCTACAATTCTTGTTATTACTAACTTAAAAAATTAGATTTTCAAACTGTTTGAGCTAAAAATAAACTTCAAATACACAAAAATTTACCAGACTTGCAGCATATTTTCTTTCACTGGTAAGTTGTATCTGTGCTTCAAGAAATTTCAAAATTTCCCCATTTTAATATCAATTATGATAACGGACAAAAAAATAAAAACTATTTTCTTAATTATTTCATTCAAAACAAATGTTAATATAACTTACACCAAAATATATTTTATAATATCAATATTTCAGTTATAATTTTGTTTTAGACGTAATTTGAGGGGACGTGTATAAATTTTCAAATCTTGAAATCATCATTTATCCAAATAACAGATTAAAATAGGGTTAATCATGAAACATTTTTTATTCTTTTTTGTGAACATTTTTCTTTAAATGATTAAATGGAATAACTGATACTCATAATTGAGATTAGTTACAAATGTTAAACTGATAAATAATAAAAAACTTCAGAAGTAAAAAATGATCAGCTTTAATTAATACCTCAGTAAAGGGCTTATGTGTGAACATTATAAATTAGTAAAGGGTTTATGATTAAGAATTATAAACAATCTCCTCTAGCAGCTTAAGAATAAAAAAATCTGCATCTTCCCCTCCACATAATCTACATAAGATGTCCTAGGTCACAGTCCAGTTACTTTAATAGTTTGCAAAAGTGTGATGCTCTGGACGGCTTTCAGAATATAAATAAACACTGTGCATCTAACATATCCCACTTTCAGCACAAAACTGAGGTATATACTATGTAAAAACTACACTGACAAACACCATACCAACATTATTTATAAAATACAATGTGATAACTGCCACGACTTCTATATTGGAGAAACAAGTAGAAAAATGGAAACCAGATTCAAAGAACATAAAAAGTCACCTTCACACGTTTTCGAACACTGCAAGTCAAATAAACACAACATAACCATAGAAAACACTCAAATACTAAATAAAGAAACAAACATAAACAAACGCAAAATTAAAGAAGCATTACTTATACAATAACTTAAACCCAAAATAAACCAATATAAAGGAATGCCTTTATACCTATATTAATATAATAAAATAAATAAAATTATATATTCAAACATCTAACACCACCCTCTACATTCTGACACTCAGTTACACAACCCCTTCCAAACATGTGGTCAGCTTCCGGTCAGTTATCTCTTTCTTTGTGAACCTGACGATGACTGAAGAAGGTCGAAATGTTGTTCGCTCTTCTACGTAAAATATTTTCTCAACCCAAACGAGCCGTTTTTGCATATATATTAGTCTATCGTTTAATCATGCCTTACAACTAACAGACATAAATATTTGATAAAAGTCTGATAAATAATATGAACATATATTTTTCTCTTAAACCTTTCAGCATGGACAGATGTGATTACTATCCACTGGAATAGGAAAGAAAATTTATGCAATAATATTATGGTAATTCTATGTTTTCTCACAAAAACCGGAAGGATTTTGTTCAAGTTCATAAGTATCTTATACACAAAGCTACACAATGAGTTATCTATGCTCTGCCCACCACAAATATTGAAACCTGGTGTCTAGCAGTGTGAGTCAACAGATATACTGCTGTGGCACTGGGGGGCAGTACAAAAAGAATGCTATTATTTTAATCATGTCTTTCTATTAAAAATGTTATTTAGCTATGGTAATTATTTGCACCCAAATTGTGAATAGTTCAAGTGCAAGGTGATTTTCATTTTAAGTACAGGGTGTTCGGAAAGTCACTGTGCAGTTTTGAAAGCAGTGATAACAGCATTCATTCAGTCTATTTCAAGCCAGCAACTGAGAGCGATGTTTAGAAACAAAATAAGAAGGATCCAAGCATGTATTGATGCCAACGGGGGTCACGTTCAACATTGTTTATAATTGTCATTCATATGTACCTCCTGTGTTCTATATTGAAACATGTCTGTTAATAAATATATAGGTGCACAGTGACTTTCTGAACATCCTGTATAAATATATTTTATCTTAATAGTTTTCATATTTCATCTGAATAACCTCTAGAATCTCCTTCATGAATATTAAAAGTTTTTTAAGTTTTTTTTTTCATTTTCTGTACAATATCACTAACTCTAGCTATTATCATCAATGTTCAATGCAATAATTAAAATTATGAAATAGAAAAAGAGTACATACCTTTTAATTTTTTATAGGATATTTTTAAATATCCTCCTTTTGTTAAAATCATAATTTCAGGTTTTTCCTTTTCAGATCTAGTTAACTTTTAATGTTTTATTTTCCTTTCATGTCCTTTACCACTTATTATTCATCTTGACACAACTCAAAATGCTCTTGAAGCATATTACTACATCTTTGTGAGACATGCAACTCTTTGGTAAATTTCTGTTCAGCATGTTATACTGTAAGCCTTAAGAATGGTCACAAAGTATAATACATATTTAAAAAATGTTTAACCATTTTAATTATGCATTTTAAAACATAACTAATACATAATTAACTAAAATATAATAAAAAGATCTAAATACACTCTCAACTGTATCTCTAACTATAATATTTTGAGGTACGAAACAACTGTAAGTGCTATAGTTGACAAGCAACCAACAATACTAGTCAGTTCCATTTACTCTGTGATGATAATTAGGTGCTAATTCCAAAATAACCATTGTTAGATTATAGTTTAAAATGGGCTCTTTCTAGTGAATATATACATAGGTATGTAACATCTGCATTTAAGCTATAAAGTTCAAACACATCTGTTGAAAGTGAGCACGGCACCTGTCAGGGGTTGAAAAAATGTATTACTTGCTCAACTGTATTCATTCAGAGAACTTTGAAATGTCTGATTCAAAAGATTATGTATGTATCTTATTGTCTATACATGCATATACTCAATTACACTTGTATTATTGAAGATATAGAGAGCCAACGTAGAGAATTTTCATGGTTTATTTGTCACATGACAATATACCTCAAGTTTTAAATATTTTTAAAGGTTTAGTTTGAAATGAAGAACATAAACTTAGATAAAAAAAACCTTGAATCATAACATACATTATAATATTAATTTCATTCACAAACATTCATAGTAAAGGTGTTTATTTAAATTTTGAATGTAGCACAGTGACTTGCACAAAAAAGCATTTAAAATGGCACCCACTATGAAAGGGTTAATTAATTTGATCTATATATTTATATCCCAATTCTGGAGTGTAGCCTACACTACAGAGTGGAGGGGTCTCTTGCAAACAAGATGTGACATTTTACTTCCACATTAAAAAAATTTATTGATTTACCTTAGCCTAAATGAATCCCATGAAACAAAAGTATTCAAGACTTAAAATGAAAGACAACACAATAACAATTAAAATCTTAACTTACTTCCACATAATAAGCCACTGAGTTGTAAATGTCTTAGAAAAACATTGGGTAAGCAAACCTTAAAGACTTTTTGAATAGTGTGGTGGTTGGTTACCTCACCTCCTTCAGCTAAACCATATACTTTTGATCTGATATTCTTAGTAAATAGAAATCTGTTTTTTAAAACCAAAGTTAAAAAGCTCTAATTAGCAGCAAATGCTTCTTTAGCAGAAAGCAGAAAATGAGTTAAGAGCGAGACAACTGCTTAGTGGCTTGTAGCTTATTTTAAACAATATTTGATTAAAATACATCTTCAATCTAAATGTGACTCACCAAGAATCCAATTGAAGAAACTTCTAGATCAAAGCAGAGTCGTGATAATAATAGTAGTAAAGAAGGAGGAGGACAAACACCTTTGTCTCCAGCATTTTGGCAGAACTCCTGAAAAGGTAAAACACAAACATGATTTTTTTGAAATTTGAATAAAATTTAATTCTGAATATTTACATAAAATTAACAAACAATATTCTTCAAAACATTAGATATGGTATATCTTTTATTTTTAATTTATATTTCATTACAACAAAACTCACATTTGCTGCAGCGTTAATGTGACAGATAAAGGCCACTATCACTCCTTCACGAACATGATCATGACAGAATGGTTCCAAGAAGTTGGGTTTCGTAGCAAAAGTGTTATCTGGCCGTGTGAAAGCCTGAAAAGAATTATAACAAAATATGGCATTTTTAACTGTATTCGTATATCTGTTAAACACTGACAAATCTTTAAATTTGAAAGAGTTTTATAAACAAAATACCCTGCCATGTATTTAACATTATTTATAAGCTTCACTAAGTTTGTTCAGTTTGCTCTGTCAGTAAAAAAAATTGGCTTTATATGAATCAATGTCAGCTGTAACATAATCAAGTTTCACATCTTTAAACACAACATTGTCAGTTTATTGGAAAGTAACAATATGAAGAATATTTATGAGGTCAGAATCAGGTGAGATAATTTTTAATCATCAAATTGTTATTATTACTTATTAAGGTGGGTACCTCCAGCAGACTGATTAACTAAGTATTGTGCAGCAAATGGGAAAAGCCAAAACACAAAAATGAAAAAAATCCAAGAGAAGGAGAGATTGAACTTGGCTGTAGCTCAAGCTTAATGAAAATGGCAGGGTGGGAGTATGTTGGAATGCATAATGGTGGCATTAACAGCATTTGGTAAAGGCTCAGTGTTCCTTGACAGGCTGTGGAGACCAACACTATGATAAAACAGCAAGTTCCTGAATTTAAAAGAAACCTGTGATGGTGCAGTGATGCAAAATTTATAACTTTAATAATATTAAATTCACATGATAATGGATTTAAACTTACATTTATCTTTAATTTTAATATTAACACTATATGGGACAGTACCTCTTGGTATGGGTATTAAAACTCAATTCTATACTTTTATATTTTACAGAAAGGTCTTTTCCACAGCTTGGATCAATGGATCCAAAGTTCAAGGTAAACTTTTGCTCTGTGTTTGTGTTGAAGAATCCCCCAAAAACCCACCTTCATAGTCAGGGTGCAAAATAAAATAACCCTGACCATGCCTGGAAGAAGTTAGAAGAGAACAAAACAAGGATCATAAGAAACTGAGAATTACACAGAAAAATATCAAAACAGAGTTGAAGGATGAAATGTCTAGGTTAAGCTGGGAAAACTCAGTCTTCATAGTTATCTATGTCTATGAGCACAGGAAGATTATGATCATAGTTTGGCTGGCAGAACATGAGATCACGTGAAGGGTGACTAGAACTACTTTTTCAAACTCTGCAATGACTTTACCAAAATAAATACTTTACAAAGGCTGACAGAAGTACAAAGTTTAAAATGAATGCTTTCATTTGGTTGTGAGCATGTGGGCATAAATAAATAAGTTTTCAAAAGACTCACTGTGATGGATTTACTAAATAATGATATCTCATCAAATACAAAAGATAGGAGGTTCTAATTTTATAATCTATCTTGTCAATATTAATAATTTAAGTTTCTAATTTACTAAAAACAATAGACAATACAATGTGAGAAAACACAGAAGACAATGTACAGTATGACATAAAAATTTAATATTCAACTTTTTTGATATTTAAATTTGAACAGAAAAATACAATAATGTAGCATATTAAAACTGAATTACAAACTACAATTTGATTCCACATTTATGGCCATACATTCATAAAATAATAGTTTAATAAAATTTGGAATGCAAGTCTACAAAACGTGATGACGTGAACATTGATTCCAACCAATACAGAAAGGATTAATTAAATAATGCACCTAGAAGTAAAGAACAGTAACATGTAGAATGTTAACAATGTTTTATAACTACCATAATTTTTCTAGCTTTCTAACTATACTATAAGTGCAATTAAAAATTCAGTTGTCTCCCATAAGAAAAATCTGAACTGGAAGCACAACAGCTTGTTCTCTGTGCAGAAACCAAATATAAAATATGTCATTTCACAGATTAATACAGACAGGTGCACATGGCAAGCAGGTTCTAATTTTCTAGTTTATGGCTCTGTAAGCAAATAAGATTGAAAGCTCTAAATTCTATGCTTTGCATAAGTAATAATTACATTATAATGAGTGAGCTATGTTAAATTACATACTTCTTGGAGAGGTGGTAAATAAATGAGAAATGAGGAAGATTTAAAAACATGTCATATTTGTTATATTAGAAAAGATCAAGGATTTTTTAAAATATTTCCTTATAAAATTAAGAACTTAAAACTTATAAATATTACAATTTGATTTATTAATTATATTTTGATGCAAAGTTTATTCATATAAAGGAGTTTAATTTGAATGAAAATCTAAAAAAGTTGTGATATGTGCAGAAATGGATAACTAGAGGGTTAATCGATTTTTGCTTATATGTTTGGACTGCACAGTAGTCCCCTTCTGAAGAGTGTAAATGATCTTAAAATATGTAATTCTTTGTTTAAGAGTACTTACATTTACATGTATGTTTCATTACCACTTTTCTATACTAAAGAATCATTCTACATTTTTCATTGTTAAAGAATTATTGATATATTTCATGTTAAAGGTTGATTTTTGTAGTATTTTGTTCATTGAAGTAGCTGAAGGTGATGCAGTTATACAGTATTTTAAAAATATGCCCTTATAATTAGTCAATATGTGACACTAATATAGTTGAGAGAAATGATAGTTAAATCTAGAATTTTTGTTTCGTTGTAATGCAAGTAAGTTTACATCTTATCATTCATAACTGATAAGTTTTCTACTAAGTTGTAAAAAATATCATTATGATTGTTTTTCTGCAATTAAACTTTGGACGTATTGAGCTGAAATCTCCAAGTGTGACTACATGCATATTGTGATCAATAACCAAAGGAAATAGGCTAATGTTTTGTTCTTTGTTAGGTGAAATGTATTTGAGAAGTAATAATATTTTTAATCTTGTTTTTACAAAGTTAAATAGGTTCTGTGGACCATTCCTGTTGAAAACAGATTGAGATTTCAAAATTTTATAAGTGCTCATAAAGCAAAAAAGGTTATCAGAGAATTTATGTATAGGAAGAGGTAACTAAAACTTTAGGCTCTCAGCTCAGGCACTTTTATAGGATTCACTGAATATATCACTAAAGTTAAAAATCACCTCTTTACAAGCAAGACTGTTGGTATTTTTATGTGGAATTAGTTTATTCAGTTTCACTTCTGTTTGTTTTCCAAGTAAGTTTCAGTTTTTGTGTTCATCAGGATAAGCAGGTGGTTGTAGTCAATCCATGATGCATTATTTCTTTGTACCTTCTTCATTGATTCATGCAGAGTGCTGGACTATTTCTTCTATTTGAATTGCAACTTCATTTCTCCTTCCAAAAGATGATGTTGGCATGAGACATAAGCAGGAAATTTCTGCAGGAGACAGTCTGTCAGTGGGAATGGTGGTGTAATGGAATGGGTGATATATATAAAGGGAGTTTAATGACTAATGACATCATGAAGATCATCCAGTTTTCCAGGAAATATCTATTTCTGTATATACTATTGTAAGCATCTCATTTCTGATACATTGTGGCTCTCACTCTCAGAAATGAGATATGGGTAACTTTTATAAGCATCATGAGAGTTTCTACAAATTTCAGTCTGTACAACAATACTGAAGATACAGTACTGCTTTTGTGCAATAACATGTAGCATTGATTCTTATACTTAAGAATCTTCTACAATTTTTAGTGAATAGGCAGAAATTTCACAATACACATTTAACAGTATAAGTTACATGTATTTCTAAATATATACTTAACTGAAACAAACATCAAAATTATAATAGATGTATAATAATAAATCCATCACAAGTTCAACACAGAAGGTTTTGTTTAGCATATTAGAAAAGAAACAGTTGATAGGTTTCTAATGTTACAATATAATTGTGCTATTGAATTTTCAGTTTATGGTTTGTTTGTTATAAGCAGTCACGAAATTTCCTAAAATATGAAAAATTACTTCAAATATCAAATAAATAAATATAATCAACCAAAGAGGTGATAATTCTTTATTAATCACTAATGGTAAGGCCTAAGCATAATTAAAACTTTATTTTTTCCTGCTTTTCTTTTTAGTAAACAGGTAGGATCAGTATGGAAATAAGTTCACTGTCCAAGCACTTGGGTCAACTTAAGTAAATTTTGATAATCATAGTAATTGAATCTAAGTTGTATATGAAAAGATTTTATTGTTTGTGCAGGTCTTTTCATGAAAAATGTTAATACCAAAAAATGTGAGAGGGTGGATAGGTTTACTGATATCACATACTTCATGGTTAAGAAAGAGTTTTCCTAAAATTTTCTGGCATTTCCAAACTAGAAAAGACTTCATGTAGTGGACTATGGACTTACCTGAACAATATGGCATACAGGGAATTAACAAACTCTATATGCCAGCATATACTGAACAAATTCCTAATGCTGTGTCAAACAGCTGATGTTTCTTCTCACTAATGTATGATAGTACTAATATTAGTGCTTATGAAAAAACCTGTTTATATCATTTTCAATGGAAACAGTGGAAATTTAATTTCAATCCTGTTTTTATTGCGAGATGTTTCTGATGAATTTGTTGAAAATCTGAAAGTAGATGTTTGCACAATGATTGAGGAAATGTGGGTGCTAATTCTGAATCTAAACTTGTAGGACTAAAGTACAGATGGGGAAAATATTAATCTTCGAGCCAATAAAAGGAATAGCTGCTCTCTTAAGGAGGTATGTCCCTTTTTTAGTGGTTGAACATTGTTTTAATCTTGAACTGGAACTAGTTATTCATGGTGTCTTTAAACAAACCAAAACAGAAGTTGTCTGTACTGGACTAATCTAATTCTATTATTTGTATCAGAATTATCCAAAAAAATTGTGTGGATATTGTAAATTTGGTGCTATTTTGAAAGAACATATCACAAATCCCAGAAAAGCAAACAGAACCCAAGTGGGTTCAGCACAAAATTTTGGCACACCAGCAGCTGCTCAAATGCTACTTAGTTGTTTGTGGTTACTTGATATATATAGCTATGAATGAAAATAACACAAACTAACTTTATGTTAAATGACCAAAACTATCTACAAATAAATGGCCTAAGTATGGGAAATCCCTTGTCACCAGTTGCAGTCAACATTTCTGACACAGATTTAATCTCAAGTAATCAATTCAGCCCTACATCCACAACTATACTCATATAGGTATGTTGACAATACAACTGGTGTATTCACATCTACAGAACATACAGTTAGTTTATTCAACCACGTTAACTCAATACACCCCAACATTAAGTTCACCTGTGAGCAGGAAAAAAACTAACCAAACAGCATTTCTCAAGATCACAATAACCGATACACAATTCAAAACAGATATCCACAGAAAAATCACCCACACGAAACTATACATTTCCTGGTACTCAGCACATGAAATAAAACAAACACTCAACATATTAAGAAACCAAATAAACACACCCACAAAACTATGCTCACCTGATAAAATTAATGATGAAAACAACAAAATAAAACAACACTTCATCAACATCAACAAATTTCCTTAAAAATCCATTGAAAAAATTATATGCACACAGCTAGATCAACAACACAATCAACAAACAAACAAACAAACAATAATAAATCCCAAGATACAATAAACTATAAAACTCCACACTGCTGCATACCATATATTCCCAACATCAGCAAAAAAAATAACCAAAATTTGTAAAAAAAACTTATAACAAAATACAACATTCCAGTAAACACCAAATTTATTCAAAAACCATGTTCAAAACTAAAGTCCATACTATGTAAAAACTACACTGACAAACACAACAATTGGAGAAACAAGCAGAAATATGGAAACCAAATTCAAAGAACAGAAAAAAACACCTTCACACATTTTTTAACACTGTAAATCAAATAAAAACAACATAACCATAGAAAACACTCAGATACTAAGTAGGGAAACAAATATAAACAAATGGAAAATCAAAGAAGCCTTACTTATACAACAACTAAAACCAAAATTAAAGAAACACCTTTATACCCATAATAATTAATAACTGAACATCTAACTGCAATGCCCCTTACATTCCCATCCATAAGACATGTGGCAGGCAATGGCCAATTGCAAATTCTCTCTCTTTGTTGTTTTCTGCTTTATTTTGGTAAAAGTGTTAATACCCATACCAGCCATCCTGACATATAAATTGTGACACTGAATGACGACTTCAATTTTACTAAGTTTTTTTTCTTCATTTATTCTATGTATTATTGTTAATATTTACTAAATGTATCAATAAATCAGTTTTTTTTAATAATTATGACTTAGAACCTTTCAAGTAGTGCCATTTGAATATCAAAAATGAAACAATAAATCATGGGCAAGCCTCTAAACTATTTCTGACAACATAAGTGTGACATGTTAAGCTGGTACTTATATCTCAGTAAAGCAATCAGATTGAAGAAAATGTATAGTATGGTTTAGCAATATCTGTAAGTAATTTGTGCCAAACTCAGAAAATCATCGATAAAAGATATGTCCATTTTTTATAGTGAAGCCATATCAGGCTAACTGCTGAGTCCACGCCAAGGAGAATCAGACTCCTGAGTTTAGTGTTGTAAATCCATAGACTTACCACTGTATCAGTGGAGTACTTGATAAAAGGAAAAAAATCTGAAATATATTGTTTGACATGCAGCTGCATCATATTAAAGAGAAAGGTGAAAATTGAGATATTAAATATTTCCTTTCGAAACTAAGCAATCAGATCTTTATTATATATATATATATATATATATATATATATATATTAGTTACTATTTATTTATATAGTGATTAAAATTTTGTTATAATTTTTTCATACAAATAATTAAAACTGAAGCAATTATGAGTATATATATATTTGGTAATCAAAATGTCACTACATTTCATAAAATACTGGTACAATAAAGTTACAGATTTGCACTTTGTAGATCAGTTTTACTATATAAACTTGTCTACTGAACATGGATCATTCTTCTATTCAGCTGCAAAGTGCCAATCTCATTATTTTTTTTACAATTTTATTATAAGTGTATGGCAATAACATTAGCATCAAAACAAAGTTTGTGTGTAAATTTTAATATTTTATGTTTTAATTTCTTAATTTCAAAAGAAAATATTTAATACAGGGTGTTTGGAAAATCACTGTGCAATTTTGTAATCATATTTTATTATATTTCAGATTTTGATCACAATATGGTTTTATCAACTGAAGAACGTGTATGGCTCGTCGAACACGTGTTCCGAGAAGGTGGTAGATACACAGATGTGATGGGACAGCAATTTGCTGAAAAATTCCCTAGATACACCTGTTCCACATTGCAATGCAGTTCGTAACCTTGTTGATAAGTTTTGGGAAACAGGATAAGTGGACGATGCCAAACGTTGTGGAAGGCCAGCAAAGCTATCGGAGGAGAAACTGTTGGATATTTCTGACAGTGTGATGCAGAGTCCATCAAAATTATTACGAAAGTTAGCACAGCAGCATGATATTGGTCTTGGAACTGCTCACAAGGCCATCAGAAAGAAATTAAAGCTCTTCCTATACAAAATAATGGCGGTACAAGAACTGAAAGTAACTGATAATGAAAAACGAATACGCTATTGCAGATGGTTTAACCGATTTATCGAAGAGAATACAGCTAATGTATTGGATGTGACCTTTTTCACAGATGAAGCATGGTTCCATCTCTCAGGTTACATTAATTCACAAAATTCAAGATTGTGGTCATCCGATAATCCTTACAGTTTGCACGAAACACCCCTACATGATTTCAAGGTTGGTGTGTGGGTTGCGATTTCCAGATGCCGAATTGTTGGCTCTATTTTCTTTATGAACACAATAAAAAGCGAGCACTATTGTTCGGAGATTCTTCACACCTTCATCGGTCAGATGACAAGTGATGAAATCAATTACTCATGGTTTCAACAGGATGGTGCTACTGCCCACACATTTCACAGATCTATGCAATAAAGGAATGTTTTGGAGACAGCATTATTTCAAGAGACGTGTGGCCCCCACGCTCACCAGATCTTAATCCACCAGACTTTTATCTGTGGGGAGCAGCAAAATCTGCAGTGTATCGAGATCATCCGAGCATGCTGGATGACTTGAAAGCAGCGATAACAGCATTAATTCAGTCTATTTCAAGCCAGCAACTGATAGCGGTGTTTAGAAACAAAATAAGAAGAATCCAAGCCTTTATTGATACCAATGGGGATGACTTTCAACATTGTTTATAATTGTCATTCATATTTACCTCCTGTATTCTACATTGAAACATGTCTGTTAATAAATATATAAGTGCACAGTGACTTTCCAAACACCCTGTATGACACAGCTTGATGCCAAATTGTCCATTTAAAATTTTTCTCCTTCTACCTCTTGACTGATCTCCTGAGAACTGTGTCACTCAATTTATTTCATGTTTTCAACCATTGTTTTCACTACAATTAGATGATTAGACCCTGTAGTTAAGTATGTTGTTTGTGTGGAGCTATCAAGATACAAAATATTATGAAAAAAAACTTCTGATATTCATTTAAGAGGTTTCAGCAGTTAAATAATTAAATATGAAAAAGAAAATATTTATTCCTATCATGAAATACACCGTTCATGAAGACTTACTCAGTAATTCTTCAGCCATATCTACAGTATATTGTTTTTAAAAATGTGATATATTGGGAAGAACATGCTTTTAAAAATGACTAAAGCCTTAACAAATTTTGTGAAGAAATGTGAAGTACATTTGAAATTAAAGTAATCATTAATTCTCCAGGATAGGCTCAGTCAAATGGACCAATCTAACATATACAAGTTCAGAGAATTTTTTCATTTGGATATTGGTGGTTTTTACAATATGTCTATCAAATTTGTTCTTTATAACATCAAACAACTTCTACTTGAATAAAGAAGTAATGTAGGATAAACTTAAACTCATAGGAAGGAATTATTACATTAAATAGAAATTCAGAATCAAGCATCCAAAAACAATAAATGTTACTACTGTGATGTTTCCAAGTGTGTGATTTAATGTAAGAGCTGTCTTTTAATATCTGCCCACAGTTTCATACACATGATTGTATTATTAACTGTAACTGAATGTTTACAGTTGAACTCAAAGTTATCTAAGAAGATAACACTTTAGAATATATATAAAAAAAACAACTTATGATTCAGATTGATTGGAGCTTTCATAATATCTAGGCATTCATCTTGTAAAATAATGAAAGGAAAAAATACACAAGACTACTGGGAATTAATATTTATCAGCTGAATATCAACAAAAAGTGCTATTACATAGGTGTTTAAACTGACAAACTGTACAGAAACCCAGGTATTAATAAGCACAATTTGTTTGCATTAAGCAATACGATTAAAATTTCAACCTAAGATATAGCAATAAACAAATCTCCTCATATATTCACAAAATTGAATTACCAATGAAAACATATTACAGTCTCATAAATTGGCAGTCTCACAGTTACCTTATAATATCTTGATTGTAAGAGCTTCTAATTTAATTAGACACTTCAATATTATAAAAACATACTCATAACTCTTTATGTCAGGATAATAAAAATTTGCATTCAATATAACCTTATTCAGCTTTTAAAAGTTAAAGTTTTTATGAAAAGTACAGTTTTGCAGTCAAAATTATTTCCTTGTGTAAATCTAAACAGTTGTAATCTGTATAATAAATGTTTAAGATTTTAAGTTAATATGTACAATGAAAGCAACTCATTCAAAATCACAACTATATATATACACATTTCTGTTGCTCAAGCATCCTGATTTAACAGAATCTAATAATGTATTAACAAACTATGTGAAAAAAAAAGTTTAGACAAAACCCTCACAGTTCTTTGTTTTCAATCCATTTGGTTACCTCCAAGGCAATAAATGCCATTGGAAATTTTATATATTACTATGCATCATGTTCTTAACACACGATTCTGACAATTTTCTAAACAGTAATAATTCTGTAAATTTTCACAAATTCTTCAGAAAAGCAATAAGTCACTTGATTCAAATAATCTACATTATCATATATTCTGGGTATAAACAGTAAGCATTTTGAGTGTAATAAGTCAATCTGTACTTCTTTAACATAGTATTGTTTTATGACATACAACTACTGACCGTCATATTCATTTAAATAATGCTAGTAATTTTATTAAATATGATTATAAATAATTAATCTTCAAAAATCTTTCTGCTAATTTTTTAAACATAAAGCTATTTTTATCTGTTTCAAAATTTTTTATAATAAGGTTTTCCACAAACTTTAAAATAATAAAAGAATTTTAAAAACTTTTTTACCTGTAGGTTTGCTAGAACTGATTTAACTTGATCTGCTGTAGAGTTTTCCACACTGGCCAACAATTCTGTTAATTGGGGAATTCCTTCATGTCCTACTATAGCAGAAGCTGCTAAACTATGTCTCACAGTGGTAAGACACTCTGAAAAGTGATGTTTCAAAGCTTCAAGACATTTCATGCAGCACTCTTTTCCAGCACGAGATACAATATCTAGTCCTGTTCTGGAAAATATCAAAAAAGACATACCTGGGCAAATGACATTAATATAAAAAACTTGTTTCACATGTAAATCTGATAGAAATTATATCACAAAACACTGAATAAACTTAATGTAAGTAAACACTAACCCATTAAAATGTAAACATTTGAATAACATAATTAGCTGACAGACAACATAGTTGAAGATAACTGTTTGTAAAGCTTCTTCAAAGAACTGAAAGTTCCTATTATCAAAGTATTCACAAATCAAAGCTCTTATATGTTAATTTTGAAAAAATGCAATAGCTGGGTTGATTTTGCAAGTCTTGTCAACAGAAAGGAACGTTTTATTACTGGCTAGTCATGCATTTATAATATATTATGCAGCTACACTTGATTAGTATCACATTGCACTCACTTATATGTAAGTTTCTCTTTACTTTTATGTAAACAGTTAACAATGTTTTGTAACAAAAATATATATCACTTGCTTTAAAGACTAAACTACTCACAACATACAAATATACTTCTTTCAGCATTTTTTGCACGAACTACACAAAGGGCTATTTGTACTGAACTAAGAGACTACAAGAAAAGCAGGTAAGCAATATCACTTTCTGCTAACTCTTACCTGACCAAATAGTGGGATTTGACCATCACTCTTATATCTTCATTCCCCAAGTGCCATTAGATACAAAGTTCAAGCATGTTAACCACTTGAACATGTTATGATCAATAAAATGTGAAACTAAACTAAATGTGAAAGTGTAGCATAATTTTAGGCAATACGAACATTGTCTGAGATTATACAGGGTGTTCAGAAAGTCACTATGCACTTATATATTTATAAACAGACATGTTTCAATAAATATGAATGACAATTATAAACAATGTTGAAAGTGACCCCCCGTTGGCATAAATACAGGCCTGGGTCCTTCTTATTTTGTTTCTAAACACTGCTCTCAGTTGCTGGCTTGAAATAGACTGCATAAAATATGATTACAAAACTGCACAGTGACTTTCCGAATACCCTGTAGAAACTAAAGATTGAATAATAAGACATTTATATCAGTTGACAGAGTATTTCTTACAATGATTATTATTTCAAAATTTAATTGCAAATAACAAAAAAACATATTTACATTAGTTGACAGAACACTTCTTATAATCATTACCATTTTAAAATTTCACTGTATAAATGTTTTTTTCATAATACTAGACAGTTTCCAAGTACTTTACATATGAAGATTCTGGTTTTGAATGTTTTCCAAATATTTCCTTGTGCCCTTCTGCTTTCAATCAATCAAAATATTTTATATCCAAGATTTGACTTTACAATTAGATATTTTCATATACTTTAGCCTTACCTTGAAAAGTCAGAGTCAGGTAGTAACTTGTTCATTGCCTGAAGTCTGCGGTGGAACCGATCTAAAGCTCTCACCAGAACAGAGAAGTCACTACTTTCTTTCTGAATTAAAAATTTTGTAAAGACTAAAATAAAACTAACTATTTTTTCTATCACTTTTTTTTTATAGTTTAAGGTTTTGGAAATGTAACTTCTTACTTTTAAGTGTTTCCAACAAATATTCATTCAAACTATACCCTTTATACATCATGGTAGCCATTTTAGTCTTTCCTCACAATTTTTATGAGAGCTTTTGCATTATTCATAATCAATCAATGGAGAAAATACTACCTTACTAAATCATTACAAGGCTAGTTCATTTATAAAATATTTGGTACAATTTTCATTGTTTGCTATATCGAGGTGTTTGTTTCAACCAGTTAAAGAACTTTTTTAACCCACTTAATATATATTAGTTAGAAAGCCAGTTAAATTATAACAGTTTTAGAGCAATATATTATTTGTGTAATAATATTTGTATTCTAAATTGCATATTTGAACACCAATATCATTACCAAAAAAAGTAAGTTTACAATACTATCTTTCTGAAGGTAAAGTAAGAATCATTTTAAAATCTATCCAACTAGTATCACTTTACTACTTTGTGTACCTTTTTATTGTAGCATTTACTTTGTTTTGGATTGTCTCTTATAACAATTCTATGAAAAGCAAACAATCTGTACTTTATGTTAAAATTTTAATTTTTTCCCTCTTTATCTTTTCAGTTTTTATATATCCATGGAACGAACACGACATCTATAAACTTTCAGTATAGCTATATCTTGGTTTATAGTATACCCAATGTTGAGAATAATATCTGTTATCAAATGTCCCATCTTCAGAATTCTGAATTAAAGCTTCCTCTGGTATTTCAGCTTTGATTTTCACATGTTTGAGGTAGTAAATTTGTTGATAAGCAAATATCATTGTGAAAGTTGTTAACAGTATGAAATATGGAGAACTGGTGACTCTGACACTCTGAAAGAGAATGTAAATGTGCCTATGTGGCTGACTGCATGCTAGGTAAGTGCATGAGCAATTAACTTAGCATGCAGGTAGGTCAAACTGCTCATGACAAGATGTATTAGTGACTTCATTTAACTTTTAATTAAACTGGTTAATTATTATGGTATACGAACAAACTTGGCATCAAACCACAGATAATAAATTAAATTTTAATCTCATACAAGTGTTAAGTTCTCATATAATGAAATATTAAAAAAGAATCCTCAAATTTCCCTAGTGTAAGAATTTGTATATTTTTGTTTGAGCTGTTTCTAAGAGTTTTTTTGTCCTACCCCTAGAAAGCTACAAAATGTAGCATAAAATATTCTCTAATTTTGTCACTGATATTCTGAAGTTGTATTTTTATATTCTTCAACCTTGGGTGGATAAAGAGCAATCAATGAAAATTCAATAACTACTTACCATGCCTACCTCTGAAATGCTCTAATTTACAGTTTGCTAATATATTTTTCTGAGGCTTATTTCAATTAAATTTATAACCAATAGAAAGCCTAGATTTCAACTGATTCATTGCCATAGTCATCATACCATGTGGGCTTACAGGCAATTGACATTACTGTTTGATGTGAAAAAATTTTTACCATCAAATTTGTTGGAAGAATAGTTGAATCTCTAACTGCTTAAGTAACAGGACCAGTGGTACTGATACCAGCAACCTGGTACTGTTGGTACTATTGAAAACCCTGAATGTGTTTTCAGCACACAAATTATCTGAAATCATTGTCAATTCCTACTATTAAGTACTACTTGTATTAACCCTTTCATTAGAGCCTACTTACAATGTAACTAGGTTATGTAACTTTCTCAAATTCCCTTCCAAAAATAAAACTTGTGGATGAAATAATTTGAAATTTAATATAACCTTTCTTAAAGATGTCATTTAAGAAAAAAAAAATTTTTGACTGTGATTTTTTTCTACTGTTTCTACTCAAAACTCATCATTTATTGTAGTTGTTTTCAATCAAACTCTAAAAATTGTTCATATGCAAAGTCATTTTCGTCCTAAAAAGAAAAAATTCTTTTATCTTAGAAGCATAAAATTTTTCACTTCTGTAACTTTAGAACCTCCTAAATGAATAACAAATTTTTAATGGAAATTTTTATATTTTTAATTTTCTCTACCATATCACTGACTGTAGTTATTGTCATTAACATACAGTGCAATGAAATGTTTAAAATTCATATACAGAAATATGTACATACCCTTTAACTCTTTGATGAATAAGCTTAAAATATTTGTTGGGATTGTATGCACAACTTCATATTTTTACCTTCTCACTTATTGTTTATTTTTAATGTTTTACTTTCTTTCTTGCTCTTAACTGTTTGTTCTGTATGTCAACACACACCAACAAGTGTCCACAAACAAAATAATGGTCTCACCACACTTTAGTCTCTGGCAAAATGTTTTTCATCTTGTTTATTTACATAAGCTTTGTGGAGCAAAACATAATTTGAGTTATACTAAAACAATTATAAAATTTAAATACAATTTAATTGTCTGTTAAACCAATATGCATAAGGTAAAAAAAAATTAAGTACTAATGACAATGAACCCCAACAATGCTTTAGCAGTTTGATAAGCTTGTGAATGAATAATTCTCACCAGTTTAAAACAAAATCCATCAAGACTGTAGTTTAAAATTAAATTCTTCTATTGTTAATAAACTTCTACTTCAAATATGTTTACATTAGCTTAGAATTCCTCTTCCTACTACAGAAAGCAAGCATAGCTGATGTAAGAGGGGAAGAATATTTACTATTTCTGCTAACTGACTGGATGGAATTTGAAACAAGTGATAGGTAAACACCCCTGTACACATAGTTTTGTGTCTGAACAAACATGTACACTGCAGATGGTGTATTACATATGTAACAGAAAATAAAATAAATATATTTTTGAGCACTTTTGAATCGTTTGACAAAAAAAATTGAAGTTTTCAGTATTGTTTTAAAGGTTTATAAAGGTAAATAACATAAAACTTTGAATTATGATGTAGTTTATATTGCTAATTTCATCAAACTACATTTAAAGTAATGTAGTTTAAGTAATTTGTAAACATAACTCAGTAAAACCTTGTGATGTGCAGAATAGAGGGGTAAATGGTTCTACAACTTGCAATATTTAAGATAAACACAGTTACACATCATATTTACAAGGTCATTTCTGCTGAAGAACTACAGTGTGTTTCTAGAAGTTGATTATTTTAAACCCTTTTGCAGATGATAATCAAGAATGGATCACACATCCATGATACGGTTCACATCTGTTGAAACATTTAGTAATGAGAGAGCAATAATGCCTTGATCTTCAAGCCATCGTTCTGTGAGTTAGCTGATTAAGCAGAAATCAAATCTTGCATGAAGACACTGTCTTGTCTAATAAAATTATTATCTGAGTAAACAGTTGTGAAGCCTCAATTCAAAATTATAGTGTTTCATTAGCACTGACAGTTATGATTACAAAATTGCCAAGAATAGTGCACATACACATCACAACAGAAAACATCAATCTTTGTCCTCACTTACAAAAGGTTCAATGGAAGTTTGTGGGAGGACAGCCAATTAACTTAACAGTAGGCTATGTATGCTTGTAACACTGAGATATAATTCTATACATGCAATTTAATAAATGAAGAAAATTTCTTTACCTCCAAGAATACTCGCTGTTCCACATACTCAAAGTACTGTTCCATCAAAGACATAACAAAATTATGAAGTTTGGTTAGGGCCATATTATCCATCTTTTCCCTAAAATTTAAATTGTTAAATTTTCTTTTTATAGGAAAAAAAATATTGATGACTTTATTTCTCTGAATGATATCTGACTTTAGGTATTCCCATTATAATGTAAACATGAGACTTCTAATTCATGTTTATTGATTTTCAAATACAAATTTCCATTTTAATTTTATAATTCTTAAATTGCACATATATACTGATAGTTAGTTATAACCATATATTCCCACAATCAGATGATTTTATAAGAATCAAATTAAATTTATAATCCCCAAAACCACATTTAAACTACAAAAAAATCCCAGTCATTCACATTTTTCTTTGAAATATAAATTTTTTCATACAACTAATCATTAAATAACTTTATGACTTATTTTAAAGTTTTGCTTCATGTATATATTGCACTTCTTAACATGTTTTTTTATTTACAATGTAGTTTGCTTTTAAAATGAGTTCTTAGTTAAAACAAACTTTGCCTCATTTTTGAGCCATTTATTCAAGCTTAAAATATTTTCTTAAAACAGAGTAATTAAATGTGAATAATCTAATATTAGTATACAAACAATATTTTTATGCTTTAACAGACATCAAATTATTGGAATGTTTTTAATTTGAAAATGTTATTACATTTCATTACGCATGATCAAGTAATTAAGATTTAAAAATATATTATTTTTAAAAAATTTGTAACAAATACATCCATACAGTTTGCACAAATCAAAATGTTATGTAAACTTACATAAATTATTTTTCTAATAGCAAAATACACAAAGATTCATAATTCTTGTAATTTCAGTTATGTTTAGATTCTTAAAGAAATAAGTTTTTAAATGGTACATCTTAAAGGATATTATTGTTTGAAAAGCTATTAGTTTTTTTTTAATTTAGTTTATTCATTGGAAGTAGAATAAAACAGTAAATCATCTACTTACGTTCCCTCTTCCTCACAAGGAAGTCGGTTAAGAAACATATCATTATATGATGCAATTACCAAACAAATGTTGCTAAGGAAACTGTTGCATCCTAAGTCCACAAACTCAAGGATATCCTGTCACACACAAAACATTTATTGTTTACAAATCAAATTTAGAGTTTATTAATTTGGCATTATATCTATATAAACCTTATAATGATTTGCTACAAATATTGTTTTAATGGCTCCAAATTAAAAGTTTCTAGTAAGAATATACCTCATCACAACATTTTCTGTGCAGCATGCCATTGTCAATGAGCCCTTTTACATGCATTACAAGTCAGATGGGGATGCAACATACAAAATATTGGTTGCAATGCTATGTGACCAGTCATTTACAATATATCAACTATTACAGTACATAATACCTTTTGCTTGCAAAGTGTGATCTACTACTTAATAGTTTGCATGAGGTTACATAACAATAAAATAGTTTTCTACAAATTTTTCATTATTGGCCCTATATTATTGTTCACATGTTAAAAAAAGCATAAAATCATCTGCACTGCACACTCATAAGATATTCATAATTTTACTCAATATCACAGAGCTTATTAGGTCAAGTGGGAATGTAACACAAAGTATCAGTCAAAATGTTATTTATATCAGGAATTTACAGCACATCAACTATTACAGTAAATAACACCTTATGTTGGTGAGAGTTGCTTAAAATGCAATGTTAGTGATACACATTTTATAAGATTTTTGTCATAAAATTCAAAACTAAAGTACATGATTTTTAACTATTATTAGTTCATAAAATATTAAATCCCAAATTACACACTCATAAGAAGAATTTTAAGAAAAGCTAGGAGTTAAAGTGTCATCCAAAACAAATAACTAAAACAATTATGCTGCACATAAAAAAGAATTGTCAGGACACAGAATTCAGTTAAACTGATAACAGTATTATAGTACTTGAATTAAAAAAAAGCATTGTATTCTGGTGTCATAAAAAGTAGACAAAAAAATATTTATAAGCACAATTAAGTGATTTATTTATGGTGGAACATACTACAGTTAAAAAGATATATAAATACGACACTATCATGTTTTGCAGTTCACTACTGATGATGACACTGTAATGTCAAAAAACAAAGATTTTTACTTTTGGAAGGCCAAAGAGTGGCCTTATTTAAAAATGTATTTTGTGTACCCATTTTAATATTATATAAATATTATGTATACTTAAAATCAGCAATTTTTGTACATTTTCTTTAAAAGTTACTGTAAAATTATCATTATAAAAATAAAATTAATACTTCAGTTGTACTTATTTGCTGATATTGCATGTTTACTATTAATAGTGAACAATAACTTCAGTCTTAAGAGAGGTATGATTAGAAATAACTAGATAAAAACATTAACAGTTACAAGTAAAAAAAAAAGTTCATAGCTTAAAGAAAAATAAATAATAAGTTTATAATTATATGAAAAATTAGAAATATAACACAAACAACAGGAAGATTCATGTATATGTCCGAGGGACGTTCTTGCTCGACACGTTTTGGAACATTTTCTCCACACTGCAGTTTAACTTGTCTTTCTAATTCCAAAAGGTCAACACTAAGCCTTTCCTGTGAACTAAATAAAAACACATTCAAATATTTATATCACAAAAAAGAGAATCCTGAAGCTTTTGCCAAAATATTTATATTGAAATGTGAAAAGCTTATCTTAAGAGTATCATTTCACTTCCAAGGCACTATTAAAACAGGATTATAAATTTCACCAAATATACCTGTCAATGGAAACTAAATTAAAAAATAAATCAAAGAAATATCAAACTTTATAAAAAGATCAACATGGAGTGAAATACACCACTACCAATATATGTTTACCCTAGTTTAAAATCAAGACTTTGAAAATCTGGTATTGACTTTACATGATTGTTTTATAAAAAGTTATATTCATTTTATTTTATTCAAACCATTTTCAAATTCTAGATTCCAATTTTGTGAGAACTTGCAGTCTCTATCACTTGCAACTTAACAACAGAGGAGAAAATAAAAACAGTCAGAAAGCTTCAGAATGAAATTATTTTTTTGATTTCTAAAATTATAAAAAAAAATTCATTTTTTATTGAAAACACAATACTATTTTTCTAAATATTTATAAGGAATTTGTAGCACCTTTTCTGTTTTTGAATAATTGTTTAAAACATTTCTTTTTTGAAGTAAAAAGAATATTTGTACTTTTTTTAGAAATTTTCTACTTCTTGAACTCAGCAAAGCTTTATGATAAGAATTTAATACTTTATCACTATGAATATTAATGTCAAAACCTACTGAGACAGAAACTCTTCACAAAGGTTCTCTGCTGGCTCTTTTAACTGTAACAACAGGTCAACACATTCTGCAAGTTGCTTTGGAGTAGCCTATAAAAATTGATTTGAATATTGTAAATTTTAAGAGAAAAATAACATTTAACCACAAAAACACTTATACAGAAGTACATTATGTTAATATAATAGTAAAATAACAAACAAAATTAATTTTAAGCAAAATTATATTTTTAAATATCACTGTGTTTACTGGTGTTTCAGTACAGGGTTATGCAATGTCCATAATAGGAAATCAAATTCCAAATATTTGAACTGGGCATCTGTAAACATACTACTGACCCAATAGGGATATCACTGTGCTTGAAAATTAATGTTTGTTAATTTACTACTTATCATAAAAGCTTAAAATAATTTATAAACAATGAAAGAACCTTACTGGAATTCATCAATTAAGAAAAACATATATTTGAGATATAGTATCACTAGTTAATCTTCTTTAAAAACTTTGATCTAATGTTAATGCTGGTTTGTTTACTACAAATATTTGCACTAATTAAAAAAATAATTTCCTATGGTCATCCACAAAATTTCTTATGAAAAGTTAAGAGTTTGTGTTTAAAAATAATCAAAAAGATTAATTTCATACTTTCTTCCAGTTAGTAATGATGTTCAGCAAAGTTCAGTTTTAGGAAAAGTACTACAATTGCAAAAAAGGCCTAATTTCACAAGATTTGCTCATTATAAACCAGTACGCAAACCTTTCTGTAACTCCTGTACAAGTGAATCTTCCACTGAGACATATAACTTAGGAAAACAGAAAGTGCATGCATTTTTTAAAGTGGTTAAGCGACTATTATGCAAGTAAGTTGTGATCATTAGTGAATAAAACACTATATCTACTGAGTTTTATATGTTTTTAATTAAATTGAATGTATTTATCAATTTGCATTTTTCATGTAATAATGTTATAGATTTATATAATCATCTAAACGTTTTTATTTGATCAGTTTAGGCATCAAATATGTCTACTGATGTCAAAGATATTGTAAATTGTTCAGAGCCATCTTTTTTTGAATTTATATGACATATGTAAGTGGAAAAAACTTATCATAGCCATATCTATGGATTGTGGGGCACTGTCAGAACCAGAATATGGATAGTAAATCACAAACCAAAGTGAAATTTTTTTTGTCAACAGTTAAGTTTTTATCAATGAAAGGAAACTCACACACTAACAAAATAAATAAATAATAAAACTTTAAAAGCTTTGAAAGACATGAGAAGTATGTTACTTTACTTGTCCATGGTATATGTATTTTAAATAAAATCAAACAAACTTTAACATGGTAAGTCAGCAATAACTAAACAGAACAACAACAACAAAAAACCTTCATATTGTTATTGTAAGGTTTACTTCCGACGTATTAATCTTGATAACCCAGTATTTTATTAAAGTATGTAGTTTCAAAAAATAAAAGTATTCCAATTTTGGTTTATTTAGTTTTTAAGTTACCTTATAATTTTAGGTAACATTAGGAAATGGTTTTTCCAAGAAATAATTAAAATACTATTGATTGTTCCACATTTGAATTATTTACTTTATGTTTTAGTTCATTATTCTAAAACATCTCTATAAAATGTTCTATCATTCCATAAAATGTAAATTTTGTCTATTTCTAATATTTTAAAATCATGTCCTACATGTTTTCACATAACATGCAAGGCTAAAAATAATATTTCTAACTAAACCCAAACAATAAGCAAGTATCCTGTATTATTAAATAGCATTACATAATATATACACTGCTGGCCAAATTCTTAAGGCCAATGAATGTAAAGAAAAAATATCCATTTTGCATTGTTAGACACGACCACTTAGTAGAACTTCGGAAGATGAAAATAAAAATAAAAAACATTTTTGGCATTCAATATGGAAAATGTAAACACTATGAAATTAGCCTAAATGCTAGCTGGTCAAAAAAGCTTAAGACCACACCAAAAGAAGTCCTAAACAGGGTAAAAAATGCCCAACAAGAGGTCTCAGTAGTGAGTTGCAAATCTTGCAAAATTTCAAGCAGGTACACAAAACTTATTAGAAGTTATTATAGTAAGGAAACTATAAAGGTTAATGTGGGTTCACAAACTTTGACAATTCAATACAGCCCATAATGAGGAAATTTAAAAAAGAATTAAGTCCAAAAATATCTGATACTCATTTTCATACATCAAATTAACTGCATGTACATAGTATGGTTTGATTGTAACATGATCATTTACCTAAAACTGCCCTCTCCTGATAAATATTTTTTGCACTTTGATAAGCAATTTTCTTGTACTATTTGTCATTCTAAGTATAGCAAAAAGTTTAGATGAAATTAGATGTGAACACTCTATTTACTTATGCTGTACAAACAAGAGTAACTGACTGTTACAATCTGCAGTCATTCTAGAAAGAAAAATTGTATTTTTGATTTTGATTTGTATATTTCAATTTACTCTACAGGTAGTATTAGGGTAGAGAAAGTAATATATATTACTGAAAAAACAAAAAATTATACTCACCTGGGAGAGTACTTTTTAAATATTAAAACTCTAAGATGCAAATGCATATTCTCAGCATGAAAAAGCTTCTTAAATTTACAGTCAGTCTTTTAGCAAAAATACATCATTAAAAATGTGATTTTTGTGTGCAAAAGACTTGTAATGTCTAGTAAAAGCTTGTCAAATTTCATGAACATAGATGTAATAAATTTGATATTATAGTTTGTATAGTTTTAAAGGAAATGGGTTGATTCAATGGACCAACACTATTCATATAGAGTTAAGTGACAATTTTTTAAATGCCAAGAAAACCCTAGCTCAGTAAACCAATTATTTAGTTAAAACTCACACATAAATACTGAGACAAAACTACAGTCTTTCTTATTGTAAAAATCAATTTCATACCTCAGGAGAATGAAACCTTTCTCGAAGCTTGATCTTTAATTCTTTTACAAGAACAGTACAATCTTCTTGTATCCCACGAAAAGAAAGCATGTGATTATACTGAAGAAGAATTTTCTGTGCTTTAGTGTAATATCTATAGAGAAGATTTATTGGACATTTCAACATCTGTCAATGAAGTAGGCAAAAGTCAACCATATAACTAACAAACATATATTTATAAATTGAGAAAGACTGAAGATCTTGATTGCAAAAAATCTGATAAATTGTTAATGCTACAGATTACAAATGTTATTTACACAAGTATTTCATTTTTATATGTACAAGATTACAATGCTCATGTATATTCAGAATACATTTACTTAATACCATCAGAATTCTTAAAAGCAACCAATGAATTATCAACTATTTTAAGGGCATGGAAACTGGTTTACCAAATGTTCTTTATACACAAATTTTTGTACTAGAAGTAACACAAAATGCTATCTACAGCTTTAAATATTAGTTTCTTCAAAAACAGTTTATCTAAATATACTCCTCAAAAACGAAACGCAAAAGGCAAAATATGAGACAAATTGTTAACAAGTTTATTCCGGGTAGTTCTGTATGACATGTGCGAAACTTTGCACATTCACTGCTGAACATCCAAAGTCTGCAGAGGCAAAGTCCACGCTCACTAGTTGAAGTTTAACGTCACTCAACGTCAATAATGAGTATGCCCCCCATGAGCATCAATAACTGCTTGGCATCTCCTGCCCATGGAAGCGATGAGATGACGAATCACATCCTGTGGAATGGCTGTCCACTCAGCCTGCAAAGCTGCTGCAAGCTGAGGTAGAGTATGCGGTTGAGGTTGCCGCCTTCACAGACGTTGGTCCAACTCGTCCCAAAGATGTTCGATGGGGTTTAAATCTGGTGATCTGGAGGGCCAGGGAAGAACATTGATATTGTGGTGTCTCAAGAAGACAGTGGTGAGTTGGGCTGTGTGAGAACGGGTGTTGTCATGTTGAAAAACATCGTTGACGTTCACCATGATTGGTTGCACATGGGGCCTAAGAATCTCGTAGACGGTTGCGTACGGTGTGATCAGAAATCCTACACAGCCCTGGTATGGTTGAGGAAGTAGACATCGCAGTGGTGGTCCTATCCCGAAGGTGACGTAACCGGATGTTGTGATCTTGTGCAGGCGTGGTCACACGAGGTCTGCCAGATCGTGGACGGTCACGAGTTGATCCATGTTGTTGGTGACAATTCCATAGCCTTGTGATGGTGCTTGGGTAGACATTCACAGCTCTGGCAACATCTGATCGAGATTCGCCTGCTTCCAAGCGACCAATGGCGAGGTTGCATTGTGCTTCAGTCAGTCTTGGCGTAACTGTATTGCGTGTCGGTGGCTTAACACTGAGCTATGGAAACCGAGAACCCGTCACTTTTAAAGGGATTTTGCACATGTTGCCTTTGCAGAACATGCAGATCTCTCAAACAAATTTATTGGACACGCATGCGTTTTGGCGAAAAAACCGATGTTTTCCTCCGTTTTCAAAGTACACAACTTTTATTGTCATTTTGGTCTGACAATCAGTGCCTTAACACGTGTAATGTCACATATTCTGAGCTTGTAACGTTATTACATATATTTCTCTTTAAAATAACAAAAATATCCCTTTTGCATTTCTTTTTTTGAAGAGTATATTTTTGGTTTTTATTAAGAAAAGTATTTTTTCCCAAAAGTTGTTGTCTATAAACAAAACGTATTTAATTTCTGAAAAAAAAAAGAAAAAGGTTGTAGTGGTGTAGATTTAAGCTCAAACAGTTTTTTCCTTAATGTATTACTTTGTGTTACAGCTATAGATTTAGAAACTAACACTCAAATAAGCTTAACTTTCTCCACACAAGCTTGGTAAATTTGAATGACCATACGACCTCTTTGTACTCATTTAAAGTCTTTATAGATTTAATACTTCTAACTTTCAATATAGTGTGTATGCAGTCTTTCAGTTAACATTATAACTATTTTCCACACACAAAATAATTATTTTGGTGAATTATTTTTAATAAACTAAAATAACGATCCATCTATGAATATATTGAGTATTTGTTTTGAATGGTCTGTGTCCAAAATAATTTTAAGATTAAAAACACTTTCCTCATCTGAAAAATCTCAAATTTTGTATGTGTATTCCCTAAAATCTCTAACTACATTTCCAATACTTTTTTAGTAAAACTTATATTTTATCTGTAATTTTTTCTACCCTATCTCTATATAGGATTGGTCAGTTTGGCAAACTTCATAACCACCACAAAAAGAATCTAAAATTACTTTTTTTCTTTCTAGAATGATTTCAAATTGCAATGTGAAACCACATTCATGTATCCTTAGTTGTTTAAGCTCATAACAGTATACATTTATTTACAATTAAATTTTGATTTATTGCCCTTTGAATGTGTCTAGCCACTTTCCACACCATTATAAGTTGTAAATCACTCAAACAATGTGCAGCTCACCCATATCTCATAAATCATTTTTATTATGTTATTATCTATTGTATTGAATCTCATCTTATTTAACCTAAAAAGATCACTACTTTTAGACTTGAGTTTCTTTTATAACAAAAAATAAAGAATAAACATGAAAAAGAAATAAACTACTTACCCAATCTTCTTTTTTTTCTTGCTGTCAATTGTTGAAGATACAAAAGCCTACTTTTTTTTTTTCATATCACTTGAAGTAATGTGCTAAATGATTTTTATTTAAATAAACAATACAGCAAAGAATATATATATATATATATTAATAATATGCAAAAAAGTAGACAATTTCCCCTCTCTCTCAAAATTTTTCTGGCTTTCTAACTGTGAAATAAGAGCTGTTACAAGTTCATCCAAGCTAATCATTAACTTTCCCATGTTTACTTTCAAAACATACCTCTTTAAGTACTACAGCTAGAATCCCACATTAATAAGGTGGAAAAATCAGTGAGGGAATTATCTTACAGAAAGTACATGCATAGGTCCATAACTGTTTACTGTACAAGACTGGCATTCTAATGGGGAAACGTCACTACCTACAGAACTAGTAACCTCTTCACCTGGAACTTAATTTTTGTACTATGGATGGCACTTACATGATTTATCATCACTATGGCCAGACCCAAACCAGACAATCAAGGTTTCATTGCTCACAGTTGGAATTACAGGGTCATGGTTTCTATATCCCACACTTATTGTGAGAGAAATAGGGCTGGAACAGGTTAGTAACTCTTCTACCAACATCTGGGAAAAAAAAACATCCAGGCAATCCAAATGTGCCTGGATGTGAAGGCCAAAGGGAGCAATGGCAGACCATCTGCTCTGAAAAATGTATGGCCCACAAAGGAAGGAAAACACAATCCCAGGTGGGATGCTTTGGTAAGGAAAAAAAGTTTTGAAGCATATAGTAAAGACAGTTGCAAAGAAGGTTCTATAAGCTCTGAACTGAGGAAGTACGGAAAACACCAATGCAGAGCTGAAGTCCTTGATGATGAATGGGGTCCAGCATCTTTAAGGCCGAGGGTCTGGCATAACCATTGTCCAGTGATCCACAGTCGCATTTCAATCAAATAAGTGCACAATATATCTTTAGCATAGAACATCGATCTGCTCCCCAAGTGGTGGAAGAGAGGACATGGAGGATGTTCAGTGCTTTGGTACATTTGACCTATAGGATTAAAAATTAAGACAGCAACTGTTCAATGAAAGCATCAAGGTCTGATTGATCATATGTCTCTCCAGGTGACAGGTAGAGAGAACAAACAGTAATGGTACAACCCAAGGAAACATGGATGACTACGGCCTCCATGGGTGTGTAGAATGGCAAAGACAGGGTGGGCACATGCTGATCAACCAACAGTGCCACCCCTCCATGCACTCAACCATCAAAAACCCCATTCATTTCTGCACAAAGAAAACTGCCAAAAGGTGACTGTATCGGTAGATTTCAGAAATGTTTCCTGTAAGGATATATATACAGAATGGTAGGAAGTAATCAGTGTTTTGATGCTATCTAGATTAGAACGTAAACCTCGACAGTTCCATTGTATCAAGGCGGCCATTTTTAATTCCTTTTAAAGAATTGGGTGGAGAACCCTTCTGTTTGTGATGTCTTTTTTTCCTTACTGTCCTTATTCGAGTGAGGTCTATCGACCTCCATGGATCCTACCCTGGGTCGATTGAACAGGTCTTTGCTGTTGAAAGCGGATTCCAGTGACTGAGGACACGAACAAATGATCGTTTTGCATAATGGGGTGGGAGAAAAAGAAGTATCTGAGGAAATGCATGTACCAGAACCAAAGGATGTGGATCTTGGTGTTTGTTGGAGTGTAAGTAAGGTTAAGAGATGGGTGTTGAAGTTGATTCATCAACTTTTTAACCATGGAGGTCAAAAGGCTTTTCATTTGTTTTGAAAATGATTCTTTTGGAGGCACAGAGGGATCTGTCTGCACTTCCACTGTAGTTGTGGAACAAAGTACAGCAGCATACATCCGAGATGAAGCGATGAACAGCAATTTTCGAGCCTCAGGATAAGTAATGTTATGAATCGTTTTCAAATGCTGCACCTCTTTTTCTTCCAACCATTTAGGGCAAGAACGAAAGTAAGACGGGTGAGAGCCATTGCAACTGATGCAATGAGGGTCTGTTTCACACTCATAGGAAACGATGACATGATGTCTTTGAGTGACAAAACCTCTGACACTGGAAACATCGGAGAAAGTTTGGAATGTACGGAGGCACACAGAGATCTGTCTGCACTCCCACTGTAGTTGTGGAATGAAGTGCTGCAGCATACGTACCCTGCAATTAAGATAACCTGCCTTGATGATGACAGGTGCACGTGGTGATGTAAATGTCAGAACAAGGATATTGGTCGGCAGTGTAACTCCATCTTTGCAATTGGAGATATGCCTCATTGCAGAAACTCCTTGGGTGGAGAAACCAGTGAGAATCTCTGACTCGGGGATGTTTTTCAAATCCTTCTCAACAATAACTCCTTGTGATGAATTCAAAGTAGCATGAGATGTAACCTCAATAGGTATATCCCCAATTGCCTTTGAATGCAAGAGGAGTTCACTGTGTTGAGATGTGGATGTTTCCAACAAATCAAAGCTTGTTTACTGAATTTGGAGAGCCAGCAAGTCCCTCCAGTCCCTTCTGAATAAAAAGAGGGGACATGTGCTTTAAAGGTTTGTCCAAAAGAGAATGTAGGATAAGAAAATGAGATACAACAGGTGATACAAATGTTGAAGATTGCTGCTCAGTAACTTCAAAATGTGGTCGTTTACCTTTGGACCGTTTTTTCACTATTCTATTTAAGTTTTTATTTGGAGGATCCATAATAAAAAAAGGGAAATTTCAGTGCCCACTGACCCCATCCACCATAAAGCCTTATGAGAGGATGCACTACAGTGCCAAACAAGAACATTGCAACAACACCAGGGTTTCGTGAGCACTATACCCAAACACCAGCATCAGATACAATGTCCACAACACCTGTTGAGAACTTCCAACACTGGTACTTGATTGACCCTAGCCCAAGTGGACCAGCCGATTGACACAAGGGGGAACCACCCCAAGGCTACCCATCTGCAGGAATTCAAGGCCAAAGTGGTGTGTTATGGTTGGACCCCTCAACCACCAGGATCCTCTCCTCCCCTTCACAGGTTGCCACACACGGCAAACACGTGGGTGTATGTTTAGATCCCAGAGGAGGTAAACTGAAAGAACAGAACCTTCCCTAGGAGGTCCCCTTTCCATGTATAGGAATGAGTCGAGTGGGCAGATCTCTGTTGGTAGATAAAAATTCCAGTGACTGAGGGCATGAATGAATAATCATTCTGCATCTTGGAGCTGAATAAGAGGAGGGACCTGAGGAAATGCCAGAAGCCAGAGCTAAAGGACTTGTCAACTCTCTTAACCATGGAGGGCAAATTCTTTTTCACATGGTTTGAAAACGACTCTGTCAGAGACACTGAGAGATCTGTTTGTACTGCCACTGTAACAGTGAAATGGAATGCAGCAGTATACATCTGAGAAAGAGTGGTGGACAGAACCTCTCAAGCCTCAAGGTAAGAAATGTCGTGAATTGTTTTCAAATGCTGTACCTCTTCTTTTTCCACCCACCTAAGATAAGAATGAAAATAAGAGGGGTGAGAGAGATTACAATTAAAACAATGAGGGTCCATTTTGCACTTGTAGGCGTCAAGGTCCCTACCATCACAACATAATGCTCTCGAGTGAATGAACTGCTGACATCAGAAACATATGAGAGGATTTGAAACATATGCATGCACCTTACGATTTAGATAACCTGCCTTGATGGTAGCAGGCAGACTTGATAATTTAAACATCAAAATTAGGACACTGGCTGGCATCACAATTCCATTTCTGAGAGAGGAGATGCACCTCATTGCAGAAACTCCTTAGGTGGAGAAACAAGTGAGGATCTCTGATTCAGAGATGTTCTTCAAATACCTCTCAACAATAACTCCTCATAATGAATTCAAAGTAGCATGGATACATCCCCAATCTGTTTTGGTAGTGGATGTTCCCCCCAAGATGTCCCCAGAACGTAGATTTTTTAACTGACGTAGGAGAACCAGCAAGCCCCTCTAGTCCCCTCTGAATAAATAAAAAGAAAGACATTTGCCCTTAAGATTTATCTGATAAAGAATGCAATATCAGAAAATGAGGTACAGGTGTTGAAGTAGTTGAAAATTGTTGTTCAGAATCTTCAAAATGTGGTCATTTACTCATGGTCTGTTTCTTTATCATTCTATTTTTGAGTTGGGGGATCCATCATAAAGAAAGAATATTTTGGTACCCACTAACCTCACCAACTATGGAGCCCTACAAGGGGACACACTAAAATACCAAACAAGGATACTGCAGCAATGTCAGGGTTTTGTGAACACTATACCCATCAGACACAACACCCATTGAGAACATCCAACAGAGATTCTTGACTGACACTAGCCCAAGTTGACTGGCTGATTGACCTTGGAGGACCCCAAGGCCACCCGTCTACAGGAACTCAAGGCCAAAGTGGTGCGTTAGAGCTGAATCCTTCAAACACTAGGTTTCTTACCTCCCTTTCACGGGTTGCCACAGACATTAAACATGTGGGTGGATGTTTATATCTGAGATGAGGTAAAGTGAAAGTACAGAACCTTCTCTGGGAGGTCCCCTCACCACATACAGGAATCAACACTAAGGGGATCCTGATGGGAGTTGTCTGAGCTCAACTGAAATATCTCATGAAAAACAAATATCCATACTGATAACACATTGTGTTAGAATGAGAATAGATGTCTCAGCTCTTATAATAAAGCTTTTCTTTGATTCTGAAATCAGAATCCAGGCGTGACATCCTGACATCAACGAGATAGTGCCAGCAGTAACCATTCTTCCATGGAATGGCATGTGCACAGGGCTACAGTGAATGTAGGTGATAAGAGAAAACTCGTATGATTTGGCACAATCCATGTGGTGCTGATGCTAGTCCAAAGGTAAGAATCCTGAACTGTCGTACCTAACCCTTGTGCACAAAAAATTCTTATAGTAGTGAGTGACATCATTATAGTAATGTGCAGATAGGAATTGATTACATTGAACTTGGACATTCACAATCCTAGTAAAAAAAGAAAGTCGGATGTCAGTAGATGGAGAGAAAAGTAAAAATTTATTCTCAAACTTTTTAGCCATTAAGTAAGATACAAGTTCAAAAGCAACTGAGAAAAGATCCAAAACATGACACACTTGGATAAACCAACTGAACAAAAAGAGTGTGAAGCAGCTTATTCCAAGTTTGCCTTCTGAGAAGCCAACATAACAAAGAAGGCATAAGTAAAAACAAATCTAAATCCTCTCCAGAATGTCTAAGATAACTCTCAACTGCAGCCTCAAAGTTACCCCAGACAAACACCATCAAACCACAAATCTCCATCTCAATATTAATTCTTTCAGTACAAACTCAGTCCTTGAGACCAAATTCATAACCATTTTGTGGTTATTATAGTTTTCCTGCTGCTACTTTTAAACTGGCAACCATATATTTGCAAAATTTGGCAGATTATTAGAAAACATTACACGATTTTTATAGACGAAATATCAGATGTTGTTTTAGTTAAGTCTCAAGGTTTGTTATGTAATGTTTTTCTCATGCCTTTTTTTTGCATGTTAGATAGGCAACATGCAAAGTAAGTTTAATTTTAAGATTCAAAATAGTTTTATGATCATAACATTTTCAAATTTCACATGTACATTTTTTTGTCATGCCCAGATATATATATTTCTTCTGTCTGTTATTTTCACTAATGAAACTCTGTATGGAATTGGTAAATTTAACCAATCTCATGACCACCACACCAAAATTAATAAGTAAATTTTATTATACAATTATCACAAATTATAAGATGAAAATATAATATTTAGACTAAATAGCTTAAATTTGATGACATTATACATTTATATATATTTTTATTATATTGAACTTTAAGGTGCACTGGCTAATAAAACACAATTTACAATGATGCAGCACATGTACACTCATGTTATGGCATCCAATACAATAAAACTGACCTTTAATCTTTACAAACTGATCCTGTCTTGGCCATGTTGTAATGGATGCGTATTTTGTAACATACAGTCACATTTCAATTATTATATATGTATCTACATTATTACTATTTAGAAATAAGTTATTAATCAAATAATTAGCTCTACTAACTATGATCTTTGTATTTGGATGATGCTTGATGTAGGTTGCTAAGCCTATTAAACTTTTGCACATGGAAAATACGAAAGGAAATAATGTTTTTGAAGTTTTATATATTCAGAGTTGAATAACTAAAAATCATAAATTATTATATCAATACCATAGAATTACACTATAATTTATAAAACTTAGTTAAATATGTTGTATTTCGGTCAAAGAAAAATATGAAATTTTGAATAGACAAAAGACACAACCTACCTGCCTGAAATCTTGGTTCATAAAACAAACGGCTCCCTAACACATTAAAATGGTTGAGAAAACCATTAGTTGAATATTCAAAGCTGTTGACTGATTATTCTCATGACATATTTTGAAATACGTTTATTTAAGGGACTGTTTCCAAAAATGGAAAGGGGTGAACAAAGGCCATTGAGTTTGATTCAGTACACAAGTGATATCTCAAGAAAAATAAAAGATGGGAGGTTCTTATTTTATACTCTAGCTTGTCAACGTTGGTAATTTGAGGTCCTAATTTTTAGAAAACTATAGACTTTATATTTTTGACATCACAAAAGTCTAACTTGAACCAGTGTTGTATTCAACATACCATGTGGTACACAAAAATCAAGTTTTTTTTATTTACTTTTAAATTAAGAAATTGAAGAATGAATAATACTAAAAATTGAATTATAATCTACAATTTGATACTAAACTTACTGACACAAATTCCTGAAATAGTAGTTCAAAAATTTTGAATGCAAGTAAACAAACAAGACAAAAAGACCTTTGACCCATGATCTTTCATGACTGAGTTAAATTAATGTATCAATACATCTGAAGGCAGCCCATTCCAAAGGCCAATCACCACATTAGAAAAGCAAAGTTGTCTAAAGTGAAAGGAGCTTCTACTTTAAACTTTATATTTTTGTACCCCTATAATATTGTTCTTACTGTTAACTATTTAAAAGAAATGTTTATAATTTATAGACACAAAAGGTATTTGTTCTTCTATTCCAGTAGCAATTCTATAAGTTCTATAAGTTTTTATAAATAGCTTGTCATTGATTTGCATACAATTAAGTAACTGTCATTTCAGTCTAAACTGAGAGTGAAGAAGGCAACATAATAAAGAAGGTACAAGAAGAAACAAATTTAAATCCTCTCCAGAAACTACGTCTCCCTCTCACTGTTAATTCTTTCAACACAGATCCAGTTCTTGGGACCAACTTGTAACCATTTTGTGGTTCAGTCTAAATTGAGAGTGAAGCTGGATGTCAGAGGTGGGATAGGTGAGATCTAATTTGCAAGAAACAATAATCTGAGAATTTATGCCATATTTTGGCTTGCCAAAGGATTTTAATGAAAATCAACTAGGTAACTAGTGTTATCCTAACAATCATAGCATGGGGAGGCCTGTTAGTGAATGTTTTGCTAAAAAAAAGTCATAACGTTATCTGAATAAGATGCTTACACACAGTACCATCACACCAATACTTAGATGGGCAAAATAAAAAACCTTAGCAGTCAAGACGTGCAAGATGAGGTAAATATTACTGAAATTGTAGCTTACCATGAAATAATCAGACAAGTAACCTGGAGTTGAGAAGAGCTAAACAGCAAAACTACCATTTTATATAAATGGAGTGGAAGTGATCAAAAGTGCACTTTCATGATTTAAGCCAGGGGTTGGTAAACTACGGACCGCACCCTCATTTCATCCAGCCCCCCAACTTCATTCAATATGTGATTTTGCATACAAAAATTCTTTGTTTTCCTTATCCATCTCTGGTTAGCAAACAATAAAATTCAGTATCAAAAAATAGAGCAAAAGTCTCATTTTTGCAGTGGCCTCAAATGTATCAATGTTTTATTGCTATAAATGTTTTAATCCTTCACTGCATGCCGTGTCATACATGTCACATACTGATTTTTACATCATTAAGCGTTAACTAAAGTGTTTTCAGTGGTAAGCTGCATACTCGGCCACTATTTGGCAAAACAAGCCGCTTAGTGTCGTTAGACGCCATCTCGTACACGTTAATAAGTTCTGAACTCATTCAGCGTTTGCCGCATTTTGTCTGTGTTGATGCTGCTTGAACAACCTCTGTTATATTGTCTTTTTTCATGTGTTTGTGGACTATTTACCGATAAGTAACAATATTATTAGCTGAATAAGAGTTCTGACATACTTTTTATAAAAAAAATAAAGAAATACTCTTATGTCTTATACTATAATATTCACTCAGTCATCATATCACAACACTAGACATGTTCATGCATGTTTAGTAAATGAGTAGGTTTTTTAAAAACTGCACTAATTTTGTTGCTAACCAGTGGACAGACTTATGGTGGCAGTTTCATCATACTTTTCATGTGTTATGGTTGCACTCGATAAAGAAAATACAGTATATTTAATTTTTTAACATCCATAACTTGTATAAAGTACTCTTCTTGTAAAATTTGGTTGGCTGCACGTATTGGTAAATTCAAAATACTATCTGATAACAATTTTTTTAATGTTGTGGACAATTTCATAATTATTTCTATAGGAAACTTTATTATTTCTGATAAGAAGCATTTTAAATCACTAGTTCTTAAAGTGGTCAGTTATTTCGATCATAAAATGTTTTGCAAAACTGCTTTAATAATTTTTCTAATTTATACATATTTTGTGCTTGCAGTTACCCATCATTCATAATGTCACAAGAGAAAAGGTGAAAAATTGAATCTTGCGTCTTTAAAGAATATTGGAGGGTGGAATATTTTGTAAATGAAACAAACAACAAAGTATTGTGTGTAATATGCAGTGAGATTGTTGCAATGCTAAAGGAATATAATATATGTAGGTATTTCCAAACAAAGCATTCATCTCACCATTCTGTGACGAAAGCTATGTCATGAGAAATATGAAGCCTTACAACACAATATTTTATCACAACAGTCGATTCTCACTAAGATAAATGCTAACAATGAAGCTGCAACTAAAGCTAGTTTGAGAGTAGCTTATTTGTTAGCTAAGAAAGGAAAACCATTTACTGATGGTGAATTAATTAAATCTTGTATGACAGCAACAGCTGAAGAAGTATGTCCAGCTAACATAGATTAATTCAAGAATATTAGTCTTTCTGCAAAAACAGTAACAAGGAGAGTCAAAGACATAGGAGACAACATCCTGTGCCAATTAAACAATAAAGCACAAGATTTCCAGTGGTTTTCTCTGGCTCTTGATGAATCAACAGATGTGTCTGGTAATTCAGTGTTGCTATTATTAATGTGGCGAATTAATGCTAAGTTTTAAGTAACAGAAAAACAGTGAGCAGCATGCATGGAAAAACTACTGGTGAAAACATTTTCAAAGATGTGGAGAAAACATTGACTAAGTACAATCTGGTTTGGAAACACCTAAAGTGTATTACAACTGATGGTGGAAAAAATATGTGTGGTGTAGGAATAAGTTTTGTTGGACAAGTCTACAAAGCTTGTGACAGTATGGGATATACAAAACCTATAGTGTTTCACAGCATCATTCATCAGCAGGCACTTTACAAGAAACATTTAGATCTGACATGTTTGATAGAACCAGTCTTATCGATACTGAATTTTATTCAATTGCATGCACTCAATCATTACCAGTTTCGAACATTTTTGGAAGAAATAGAAGCTGAATATTGTGATTTGCTGTACCACACTACTGTAAAATGTCTTAGTAGAGGTAAAGTTACCTCACAATTTTTCAAACTTCAGATGGAGACTGAAATTTTTTTGAATGAGAAAAATCGTGCTCAGCCACTACTTGCAAACAGTGAATTGTTGTGGAAATTGGCATTCTCGGCTGACTTAATGACGCATCTTAACTAATTCAATCTTAGATTGCAAGGCAATTCTGAGCTTGTATGCGACATATAATCTGCAGTGAAAGCTTTTCAACATAAATTTACCTTCTTTCACTCCCAGCTAATGATAAATAAATTCAACCACATTCCTTGCTGTGAAAAATACAACCATGAAACAAATTCTCCATTTCCTTTTGAATTTGTTCAAGACATTCTCACTAGTCTGCAGCTACAGTTTCAACAGTGTTTTTTAGATCTCAATGGAAATGCGAAAGCATTAAAAACCTTTCAAAACCCATCTGACTGCATTATTGAGGAACTTCCATCAGATCTCCAACTGGAAGTTATTGACCTGCAGTCAAATGACACGTTAAAAAATAAGTACAAAAGGGAAAACTTGATTGAATTTTATAAATGCCTTCCAGAAGAAGGATATACTTCTTTAAAATCCTATTCTCAGGGATGGGTTTCAGCATTTGGCACAATCTATTTTTGTGAAAAAAACTTTTTCAAAGATGAAGTATATTAAATCTGTTTATAGGTCAGTGTTAACTGGTTGCCACTCGCAGTCAGTTTTAATTACATGAACCATAATTTTACAATATTTTGTCCCCCCACCCCCCAAAAAAAATAATTTTATAGTTCTCATTGATTGATAATACATGGAAGTTTATGTAGGTATATACTCCTACAATGAAAAACATTAAAGTATCAAAAAACAAGCTGTTTCCACAGCCTTGTATGATCATGGTTTCATTTTTTATTTGCCTTGGCCTGCAAGACAAAAACATTTATAATCTGGCCCACTTCCAAAAAAAGTTTGCCAACCCCTGATTTAAGCTATAATGAGTAACAACTTTAAACATGAATAACTTAATGACCATAATTTAGCTGGTTTGGCTGCTCAAAAAAATAATGTGGCTAGTATTTGAAAAATAAACTAAAATTCAGAACTTTATCGTCCAGTATAAAGCTTTGCATACTGACTTTTCATGGTACAGAAATTGTTTAGAAACTGATATCTAGGTCAGTCACACTGGGTGTTAAGAGTAAGAAAAGGTTTATGGATGGATACCTGGTTGAATGTATACAAGAAGTTTAAAAACTGGTATTAAGATTAATCACACTGACTTTCCATAGTATAGAAATGATATAGAGAAATGACTTTTACTATAACTTTCCTTGCTGCCTGGACATATTCGTCATCTTCGATATATGATTTCAATCTTGGCGGAAGTTCAAACAGAAACTGCAGCTGCAAGGAACCAGACAAGTAACCTCATTACAATAGACTGATTGAATTTTACTAGCTAAGGCTGAAATGTTAAAAACAAAAAAACAAAACATTCAGAAAATAAAATAATTTGATACATATGACATCATTTGGTTGAAATTTGTGTATCACTACACATTATTAATTAGTACTGTGTTAAATTTTTGGGAAATGTAAACTCATTTGTCCTAGTGTTTTTAAACAGACATAACATCTAATTCAACCTTGTCCACTAACTATACCAAAGGTCATCCAAAAAAATGACATTAAAAATCAATGTAAAAGAGTATATAAAAACTTACAAAGCTAAAAAAAACATGCACAATTTTTCTAAATTTGTCATCTGAAGCACACACATAAAAAATTAACATTTTGCAGATTGTATATACTTACCACTCACATATGTAAAACAACTGAAGGTTTGAAAGCCAAATTTGCTTAAGGACTAAAATATATTAAAAAAACCTAAGATTTAATGGCTGGTAACAGTTTTCTGTTTTCTCTGTGTGTCATTTAAAGTTGGTCATGAGAATATTGTCGAAAATAATTCCTACACTATAATACTTGCTACATGATTCACAGATTTGGCTACTATTATAAAACTAAATGTACTAGAAAAATACAGGATAAGTTTCTAGTTCTACTGGAGTAAAACATGTTTGTGACATAGTTTCATTCAAAAAAAGTTGGTCAACACTCAAATCAATAATACTGACTTACATAATACAGTAATGGGTGATACAGACACAAATATCCTTTTTTTTTCTTTTACTCTATCCACTGCCCATTGGTGGATTTACTATGACCTAATATTTCACTGAAGTCTTTTAAATATTTATTAAAAATTATAATAGTAACAGATTTCAAAATACCTTTTTACAATCCTTTAGTAAATGTTTTAAAATAATATTTGCAACAATATTCTTCTTAAAATTTTAAGTTGTGATAAACCCCAATCCACCTGATAAATCCACAACTCAGATTTAGAAAACCAAAATGAAACATCTTATATACAGCTCATTAAAATGATGTACAGGTCTATTTAGATTTACCAAACACAATAAAAAATGTAAAAGGATGTTCTGTTGTTATGATTAGAATAAACCTAGGGTCCTACATCATCTTTGATATAACATCTGACACAAAAGAAACCCTATCTACCTTTCTTAAAAGCAAATGTACTCCAGTGAGCTTAGTGATCTGATCACGTCTACTTTGTAGCGTGTCTGAAATCTTTCCACTAAAATCTGTGATGGTGGCCATATTGCTGGCAAGACCATCCATTTCTTCTTCCATCTTCTTAAAATCATTTTTCATCTGAGAAAAATATAAAAAGTCATGAAAAACTGATAAAAAAGGATATAAATTCATCTTTTAAAAACACACTCTAAGTTTAAAACATATGTATAGTTATTTTAGTTGGATTGTTCACTTTAAATAAAATTCTTATTACTCAACAAATACTGCAATGACTGACATTAACCAAATTGTTACTCAAGATGACTTGGTGAACTTAAATGTCTTAAAGCACAAGTTAAATAAAATATGTATGGGAATCAGATGTTCTGCTTTTTCCACTTTAGAATTCATTTTAAGTAATGAACTTTTCTAGATGAGATGTACAATTACTTTTTTCTCTAGTTTGATTTTTTTACCTTCTTTTCTTCATGAAAAGTTAAATTAGAATAACGTGAATTAAGCCTATGCTTCAAATTAAGCATTAAGCTAGTTTTCTTGTACCTAACCCACATTGTTTTAGCTCAGGGTAGTTACCTGTTACACTGTTTGTATATATTACTATTTCTAGAATTTTGAATGGTTTTTTGTCATATTAAATGTTAACTTTCTCTCTTATTGGCCAGTTTTCTTTTATCCAATGTTCACTCCTGGCCCAATTGTCCCTTAAGCACAAGAAACATGGGAATTCAGTATATCCATACTGTTGATCCAGTAGCACAGAAATAAATTTTAGACTTCCACAGACTGTTGAAATATGTTCTCTATAGTTTATTTTATTTAGAATCATTTTTAAATTTTTGTAATTTTCGTGTAAATGAACAGAATAGGAATAGAGCTTGGCTTGTTACCATTATGAAGCAAAATGCATTTCAAACTAGCTTTTGAGCTATAAATTAATAGTCTCCACTCATTTTGCCTATATAAACAACCCATATCAAGCCAGGGACATATATGCAAAATATGAACCCATCATGTATTTCAACAAAGCACGTTCTCTGCACTTGTAAAAATGAAAATTTTTACCTGGACCCAGTAAGTTTTTTTACACTTAGTCTATATCCCAGAACTTCTGCAGATTCTTTTGTTAATTCTAAGTTATGAACACGATCATTCAATTCTGCTTGTGTAAATAACTTGGGTGTCTTAGGATCAGCTGAAATATCTAGTGAAAAGTCAAGATTCTTTCCTGAGTCTTCAGCTGATTCTGAGAGTGCATGCAAGTCTTTAAATACAGGAACTGGTACTGAATCTGAATGAGGAACAAGTTTTATGGCTGATGACACATCTGGGTACTCAATTAAGGATTTTGTTTTGCCTTTGACTCCATTTAAGTTGGCCATACAAAAGTAGCAATCATTGATATAATTTTAGGGTTCTGTCCAGATCATAGGGATTCCAAAACTTTTGTCCATTGTCTCAAATTCTCAACACAAGAATGGCAAACAATAATGAGGAGCCCAATCCTTGTCTTGATTGCTTAGCTTCATTCCAAAATATGCATAGTAGGCACTTTTCACAGAGTCATTAATTTTACTTCTTTGCTTTTAAATTGCAAAACTGTCACAGATATAGCAGAATATATTTGGACTATACCTGCACTTTCTACAATCTATTATACCACTATACTTTAACAGTTAAACTCAAAATTCAGTCTGAAAAAAACAACAACAAATTAGTTATTAATAAAAGTTTAAACAATACTATAAAATATAATTGATATATTGAAAATATGAATATTGTATAATTAATTATAAAAAATAAATTAAATTTGTAATTGTGTTTTCTGGCTTTTGATGGAAAATCTGACCTGACACTAGAAAACTAAAGTTATTTTTGAATTCAGCATACTTTTTTCCTATAACTTTATGACTTTCTAATTGTGCAATAAAAAAGTCAAAAAATCCAGCTATTCTTATCAATGCAATTCCTGACAGAACAAATTTGAAAGTTAATGATGAAATAGATAAAATCTTGGACATTAAACAATGAAATTTAATATTTTATTTGATAAACTAAAATACTGGCTTTCTAAAGTTATAATATAGTTTAAAATGTCAGAGAGGACAATTAGCAATTTGAAAAAGAGAAGGATGTGACAATCTGTGAAAACAAATATTAATAGCTATAAAAGTTTTGCTTTTCTTGACTGATATCTATATCATAATTAGTAATTTGCATTAAATTTTGTACTTCTTAGAGGGGTGTTAAATAAATTACAGAAGAGGGAAAACATCTAGAGAGGAAATGTCACAAGTCCCATACTAAGGATAATAGTCTAATATCAGAGGATATTAGAGTTTTTTTATCCCTAATTATCCTTTATAGTTTCCACACTATAAAACTTCTAATATATTTTGTGTATCTTCTCAATATTTTTCAAGATTTCAGTAAGCATTAAGTCTTCTGTAAGAAAAAAAAAAATTAATGAATTGTTTTTGCTAAAGGTTTCTCTAAGAATATCTGAAGTCAAAGTGTTGACTGCCCTTGTGCAAAGTGATTTTCACATTAAGATCAAATAATACTTTTCCTTCATCTGAAAATTCTTAAATTTCATTTGCATAATTTCCAAAACCTTATAAATAAATTTAAAACATTCATTGTCAGTAAAACTTTATATTTCATCTGTTGTTTTGTCCACCCTAAATCTGTATATGATTGGTCAATTTGACTGACCTCATAACCACCATAAAAAAAATATGAAAAGTGTATATTATCCATTTTATTTTTACAATGACATCAAATTGTAATATGAAACTATTACATTTGTTTATCCTTAACAGCTTTAAATTTCTAACAGTATTCATCTTTTATATGTAAATTTTATTGTTTTATTACCCTTTGAACCATGTCCAATATCCCCTCCCATAAAAATTATAATTCATTTAAAGAACATGTAGCTCACATTACCTTATCAAATTACATAATACACATGCTCATCATGAATTTTTCATGAACTTACCTTATGAAAAATTATTTATTTTACCATACATAATGCAGTAAATTTCTAATTTTATATTTTAGTTACTTTTATAATAAGTGATATAGAATACATAAAAAACAAGAACTATACTTAGCTGTGTCTTTTTCTTTTTTACTGTTGATGAAACTTAACCCCACTTTTTTTTTAAAGTAATGATAATATTGCACTAAATATTTTTATTTAATGAAATAATATACCATAGAACACACAATAATAGCGTGAAAAAGACAGACAGTCAATTTACTTGGCTCTCTAGCCATGTAATAAAAGCTGTTAAAAATTCAGCTAAGCTTTTCAATATGTTTCCCATGGGAATAAAGTTTGAACTGAAAGTGAAATACACAGAAATGTACAGAAAACAATGAAATATAATGAGTCCTTTGATAGATTTAAATTTTGTTAAACATCAGAAAAATATTGACAATCTGTGAAAGAGGGTGTGGAAAGTTTGGTATGATTTTTTTTTTTTTTAGTTCATACTCTGAAACTAAATAAGATTGAAGTCTGCAAACATTTTGCTTTCTCTGAAGGATAAAAATGTTATGAGTAACTTACATTAAATTTAGTACTTCTTACTGGGGTACTAAATAAATTAGAAAAGAAAGGAATACTTAGAGACCAAATGTCATAATTTCCATACTATGAGAATTAAGGAGTTTGTTTTTTTTAAATATTGCCTGATAAAATTAAGAACTGGAGTAAAAGTAACTAATGAGTACTCTATGTAGAAGGAATGCATTTGTGAGAGACCAAACCACATCAAAACCAGGTGATATACTTTTTGTGCAAGTGCAGCCAACTTATGTCATATCATAATGTAAGTGATCCATTCTAAATCCAAAATAAAAAGGAATGTGTGCAGAGTGGCTATATGGTATGACAGTGCATAGTTAGGAGGTAAATTCTAGTTCAAAGAAGTGACATCAGGCAAAACTTCACCATCCCATGGCAGGAAGAAGAGCTCAACAATTCACCTCGGTTTAGGAATCAGTAGAGAATTAGAGCTTCTGTCCAAAAAAACTTAAATTAGCATGTGTGCAAATGTAAAACAACCTGGAAAAACAGAAATGTACATCCATATGATGTCAAGATAGATGGTCAATTAAAGTCCAGAAACAATTGGCATTAGATATGTAATATCCAGTCTGCAGTAGAAGGAAGTTCCCAGCCCACTCACATATGAGGTCTTATATTGACTTCACCTTCAGCCAAAAACCAATCACCCAGAAACCAACATTCAGGCCGCAGGACAAAACAGAGTTCCCAGCTAGAGGGGCAAATGGCAAAATAAACAGAAACATTCAGTCCAGATCAGCAGCATCTGGAATAAAGCATCAGACCAATGGCATGAAGTTATTTAGATCTTCTACACACGCTGAACACCACTGCTTTACTCTCAACTGAGTGGAAAGGATTTTACTGAGCCATATTCTTTACAGCAGGTATCTGTGACTTGTTGGTGATAAATTCAAACAACAAATGGACAGAACACAATCCACTTGTTTTAAAATACTTTTTTAAAATAAGTCAAATGTATGTACAAAAATTCTTTGCATAACAGGCTATCACACTTGTATCTAAAACTCTACATAATTCTCCTTTCTTGTCAAAAGTCCATACAGACTGCTTCAGTTTCTTTAGAACTCAACCAGTGAGTTATTTTTCTCTACTCTATTTCTTAGTGTACAATCTGTGACAGGTTTCAGTGATGTCGAGAAAACCCACTTGTAGAGAAATATTTATGCAAAAACGGCTCGTTTGGGTTGAGAAAACTTTTACGTAGAACAGCGAACAACGTTTCAACCTTCTTGTGAACCTGATGATGACCGAAGAAGGTCGAAACATTGTTCGCTCTTCTACGTAAAATATTTTCTGAACCCAAACGAGCCGTTTTTGCATATATATGTGATAGGTTTACTTACATTATGTCATGGATTAATTACAGGTGTACCCAAAGCTTTAAGCAATTGCCTCCATTTTATGAAAGTCAATACAGGCAGGTTGAATTACTTTAGAACACCCTTTGACAAGACAAATTATTCTTCTCTATCTCTGTTGTTAAAATACCACAGGGAAACTCACTTCAAATGCTGCCCATTATAGCTAAACTAACAATTATGCAGTCAAATTTGTGCTCATTTGGTAGCCTACACACACATACATACAAACGGACCAACTGAGGCCTACAACTTTCTACAAATTATGAGATGCTATGCTATGCTATAACAATAGTCACTAAGGAAAATTAATAATGTGACATCAATTTGCAACAAGTGAGCAAAACACACAACATATGACTCTTACCAAGTTATGAAAAAATTTGTTATAACTATCACTTTATAAATAGTTAAATTTCAACATCTGTTATGAAAACTAAATAATCATTAAACATTATATCACTAAATAAATTAAATCATAGATCTTACATGAAACAGCCTTGTTAATCCAACAACATGCCTCTCTTCAAGAAAAATATTTAGAATATGTTTTGTACTATATACAAAGACTGTTCTTAGTTCATACACTAAGTCTCCTCATACAGTTTGCACCAACATTTTCACTTCCTTTGCTTGTCTCTCTTCATATAGGGCATCTGATAAAACTTCACCTTGAAAAGATCCTTTGTCTTCATTTTGAAGTTGTGTTGTCCAAAGTGTTTCTTTTGATTTTCAGTCAATTCTTCATTTAAGTTGACTTCTTTGTACATTTCATCTCCACTCAAACGTCTTAGGCCTAGTGGGTCTATCTTCTATACCAAAGTTCTGCATCTATAACAGCCACACCTGCTATACATCCATTTCTGACTCAGTAGCTGTACCTGTTAGGTCTTCTTCTGTCTCAAAGTACTTCTTCAACAGATTGGCATGACATATTTTGGTCTTCCTCATTCACTTTCTAGTCCATTATATAGATAATTTCCTGTACTTCAAAAGGGCCTTTTCATTACATGATCAATTTGTTGTTGTCTGTAAGTTAGCAAAACTGAGACTTTTTGTCTGACCTTGAAACACTGATCCTTGGTTCTCTTGTTACAGAAATGCTTTTGACTGCACTGAGCTGCATACAAGCTCTTTTGAATGAACTGACACGTTTCTTTTAGTTGGTTTCTATGGTCTAATACCTACTAATATGTATTTTTTACTTTTGATTCCTATTCTCTCTCTTCTTCTGTACAGTAAAACAAAACTGACTTTTGTTAAGCAAATAATATTGCTTACAGAAAGCTGTTCCAGTCATGTAGTCTCTCTTAGCATGCTCTCTCATCATCTTCAGCATGCTTTTAAAACTCTATTAATTTTCTCACAAAGTCCATTACATCTAGGGTTATATGGAATGGTAAAGAGCTGCCTAGTACTGATGAGTTTACACACTTCTTGCATCAGTTCTAAAATAAACTGGGTCCTTCTGTCATTCAGGACATTTTCAGAAAGCCCACTCTGTAAAACACTTCCAGGAGGGTTTCTGCCTCTCATATTGTCTTCATCTTTAATAGTGGCATGTCTTCTGGCTAATGTGTCGATAACCAATTACTGTCAACACATACTGGTTGCCCTTGTCAGAAACACCTATAGTTCTATCAAATTCACATCTACTCATCTGAAAGACTCCTATTAGAGGCATTTTCCTTGGATATCTTCTCTCTAAGCACTGATCTTTGGCAGATGTTACATGACCTGCAAAATCTGTTCACATTTTCAATGATCCCTGGACAATGGAAACTGCTGATAATTCTGTCCACTGTCTTCTTTGTTCCTCGGCATTCTTCCACAACTGACTCATGCATCAATTTCTCCAGCATAACTGTCATGATAGACCCAGTACACCACTCTCTTCCAGTTCTCTATAGTGGAAGTCCCTTTCCACTTTATCTTATTCTTGATGTTCTTGACTTTCTCCTTGGTGCTGTCCCAAAGTTTCTGCATTGATAGGTCTATCTTTTGTGTTTCTTTCATTTCCTGCAGACCTACACTTGGGATGTTTCTTTTTAATAATGTACAGGATTGATGCCTTGCTTACTCTTCTTTTCTCAAGCACTAATGACAACTTTAGATGCTTCATCCATCTGATTTTTGTCTGGTTCCTCCAAACTACTCCTGCCTGGTATATTTCCAATTATCAAGTCAAAAATGGGTATCTTCATACACATGATCTCAATATCTCTGACATAATCTGGAGTGACATCTTTATTCTTTCTGTGGAAAACTGTCTCATTGTTCCATCAATCAGCACACACAGAAGTACCTTGTTTGTCATCTGGCCAGATATTAGACTGATTCTTGCTGCTGTACTACTGCACCCAGCATCTCATATGACTTGCACTTTCTTATTCTAAATGTAGTCTTCACCTATTGTGGTTTGATTGCTATTATCAATGTTTGTAACATACTCTGATCACTAATGGCACCATTGATTATTTCCTAACTTCAGCTGATCAGCAGTAGTGCACTAATTAACCATGGAAATGGTACTCCCTTCTTGTGGTTAATCTGATGGGTTACCTTTATTTTGTTTCTTCTAGCAGCATAATCCACTGGTGATAGCCACTTTTGTCTTGTTTCTTGCTAGCACCATCTTTGCAGGTCTAAATAGGGAAGATGAATGAAGAGTAGCCTGATCAGAGGGTAGACGTATAGGTGAAGACCCCTCCTATCTTGACTGAATGGCCCCCCGCCAGTACAGCGGTAAATCTCCAGACTTACAACGCTAAAAATCAGGGTTTCGATTCCCCTCGGTGGGCTCAGAAGATAGCCTGATGTGGCTCTACTATAAGAAAACACACAAACACACTTGATTGAATGAATCTAACTCAATAGGTAAATTGAAACCAAAGCGAAGTTCAGCATTTCAGTAAGTAACCACCAACCAGAAATCTCTTGGGAATCAAGTTAAGCCCACAACTCACCAAGAATGCATCTTCAAACAGCTGAAATTCGGAATGATGCAGAGAAATGGGAAATTTCTCTGTGGTCAGTTCCTTGTTGAGCCACCAAGCAAGATCAGCCCTGGTCCCAGGAAAAAGGGTGATGATATGGTCCAAAGAATCATGGGAGAAGTTCCATTGGTTAAGAAACATTCACTAAAGAGAATACATATGTACCTGACACAAGAGAATGAGAGCATCCAAAGAAGTCCATATCTCCAAAAAGGATAGAGCCTCTTGCCTCTCACTGTGAAATAAGGAGAAGGTAGGGCCTTTGTGACTACCAACTCTCTATTTCTGAGCCAAAGTGAAAAAGGCTGGAACAAATTAGATGGGAATTGAAGAGCACTCCCCACTGAATAAGATACTGCATATGGTTAATACAAAACATCTCTAACTTGATGAAAAAGCCCACCAAAGCAGCTTCTTGAAGAAGTAAGTGGGTTTTAGTGACTGACTGGGCATGAGAAGAGGCAAGCAGTAGCTAGTCATTACACGTAATGGCGAAGTCTGAAGACCACGTGAGTGAAGATCACATGAAAAGGATCAGACCACTTGGCAAAACACATATGGAGCTAAAGAAAGACCAAATGTCAATGCCCAGGACTAGAAGATAGAACCTTTGTGAATGAACCAAAGAAACGATGTGACACTTGAACAAATGAAATATGGAAAAAGATATACAACAACTTGAACTTGGTTTTGGAAAGTTCCTGGAAAAAGTAAGATGCAGGACTCCATGGTTAGTGTCTCCAGACAGATATTCAGCAAGAATGGATCTAGGATAGGTCTTTTTGGGAACATCAAAGACACCACCCTTTTGATAGCTCCTTTGTGTACTAAGTCTCAAACACACTTAGATGACTGGAGAGGTATGATCCTAAGAGAAGGGAGGGACCAGAATTGATGGTATGAACCTTCTTTCAGAACCCATAAAAAACCACAGATCTGTTGTTAAAAGTCATTAAACAGTTGAGAAGTTAGTAACATTCCATCACCTATAATACTGATCTCTCACAGAATGGGAACATGAAAACTGAGGGTAAGAGATGGAGAGAGACAAAAAGGATATTGGGAACATGGACCAGTAAAGGCTAGAACAGTAGAACAAAACAAATGACAAGCCAGGGATAACAAAGAGGAATGTAACCTCACCACATCAACTCTAGACTTCAATGACTCAGAATGACCACCAAAAACCATTTAATGACAAAACAGGGCCTAAAAAAAGATCATCCAAAGAAGAAAGGGGAAGATACACACCTTAACGTAATGTATCTCTCCATAACAAATGTTAGCAATGTTTTTTGGAATGCTCCATGGTTTGAGTTTTATTCAAGGTACTAATATGTTAATCAATAGTACATGTATACATACAAAAGGTAAATAAAATAGGAAAATTCCAAATGTTAAGTTTTTATAATGAAAAGTGAAAAGTCCTTTTGCAATATCAATTGACTGCTCCTAATTTCTTAAAATTGAATATTTCTTTCAATCTTCCAATACAACTGTTTATATCGTATCTGATTCAGGATGCACCAATGAATGAATTACAGTAGTATGTCAAAATTGTTGTTCTTAGATAATATTTTACTTTGCTTAATTTCTTTTGTTTCCAGATGTAATGAAAAAAGAAGATACGTTTTGATTCAGCTACTCATGTGTATATCTTATAAAGTAGAAAAGGTTAATACATTGAATACAAACTCACTTATCGCCAAGAATGACTGTATCAGATTCATAAAGTAGGTTGACGTACAGATACATGTTCCATCCATATCAACATTCAATAGTTGTAATTCTGATACTTTGAAACACTTCTTTAAAAGATTAAAACCATGTTTTAAATAAAATTAGCTAATTCAATTATATGTAAGAAGCTGTACAATAATCAGTTTACACACTAACATCTGTGACAAATTTCTTATATGAAACTGCAATACAATCAATAAAAATAACTTTACAACACAACTTAGTGAATTCATTTGCAAAAGTGGCCAACTGTCACTGCATACTTGTCCTCACTATAGATAACATATTGTTGGCCCAAATTTTCTGTTTCCATCCAGTATGATAAGACTTTTTTTCTATTACATGTACTACACAACATCAACATTCTCTTCACAAGTTATATTTTCATGTCATTAAAATTAATCTAAAACAGCATACCTTGCGAATTGTGTCAGTTGCACTGATAAATTTATTGTAATTTTCATACACTAGAGTCTGCATTTCACTGTCTAATGATTGAATCTGCCTGTAGACAACCTGTTCATGGTCTATCAGTTCTGTGAGACTGCATTCTTTTAAAAGCTATGAAGTAGAAAAAGCTGTATAATTTTCCAACAAATAATCAACATTTGACAAGTATATATAATAAAGCATACAAATAATATGAAAAGAAAGTTTATATTCTGATGAATCAAGAAATTTGAATCAAATAGCATGTTAGAAAGATAAATCATAACCTTACACATATTTTAATTGCTAAAACTTCATTCATCAGAAAATAAACTATTCAGCAACTTGTACAGTCTAATTACCAGTTTTTATACAGAAATTAAACATTTGGTCGTAGATAAATCAACTTTTACAAAAACCATTACATCTATTCTTGATTCTTTTATTATTGAACAATTTATTTTCAAGTAGAAAAAAATGTAACATTAATACCTCTTTCCCTAACTAGTGAAAAATACTTTGGCCCTCAAAGAAATAATTCAGGTAATTTTTTCTTCAAATTCACTTAGATTAATACATCTCTCTTCTTGAGTTACTACATGATCAAGTAGAAATATAGATTTGCAAATATTACTTCCATAAACTAGCTTCCAAATACCAAGAGGTAAATGTTAAAACAAAAAATATAGTAATCTTTTTGACGAGATTGTTTTTTTGTTTTTGAATTTTGTGCAAAGCTACATAAGGGCTATCCATGCTAACCATCCCTCATTTAGCATTGTAAGACTAAAGGGAAGGCAGCTAGTCATCACCACCCACTGTCAACTCTTGAGCTACTCTTTTACCAAACAATACTGGGATTGACCATCACATTATAATGCCTCCACAGCAAGCATGTTTGGTGTGATGGGGATTTGAATCCACAACACTCAGACTGTGAGTCAAGTGCTCTAACATGCCAGGCCTTTTTGTCAAAGTTCAATCTAATATACTCTTTACGTTTATAAGTGTCCTTTAGTACATTTATCTACAAATAATATAATTTTTATTACTTTGTTAATATACATTTCTGGATTAAAGTGTGAAGCATTGATATTGTAGCTTTCAACTTCTTTAGTTTCATTATTATCTTTTTCTGAGGACAAACTGTAGTACTGCTTTAAGAGTCCTCTTCTGTGTTTTCTTTGTCCAGAATCTCCTGAAATGGGGCAGAAAAAAAAAGTTTTGTTCAAAACCACCAACTACAATAGCCTCTAAAACAGATAATTTTGTATCTAAGAAAAGAGTAATAAATAACACAAACAAAACAAAAACTAAGGAGATTAACATTGGAGAGTTTTACCTTTTTCTCTCATGGTAATTCAACTTTTAGCTTCTAACCTATGCTGTTACAAACATTTTGTATTCTTGTGTATTATGTAAATGTGCAAGAAAAAAAATTCTTCTTTTAAACAGTAAACAGGAACTTGACTAGTAACTTATGTAATTAATCATTACTTTTCATCTATTAAATCACAAAGTTCACACATTAGCAGGTTTAACGGATTATATGTGATTTCTGACAAACAGTGAGGTCAGTAAACCATGTGTCTGTCATCTTGTAATTTTTTGTGTGATATATTCAAATTGATGTAAAAAACTTAGCTACTTTCCATCGTACTTCAATGAATTCATTATTTTAAATAAACACATGCTTCCTGTTGTAATTTATGTATAGGGAACCTGATAACATTCACAAGCATAAAGTCCTAAAAGTAAATCTTTGAAGACAAAAAAAACTTGAACTGTCCACCACCATAATTTTTGCACCTGCTTAACCCTGAATATAAATCATGGAACACTACTTTCTAGCATGACATCCCAATATCAGTGAAAGTACAAGAAATGGTGTCACATCACATGACCATCAGGATCAAATCCTGACAATAATATCAGTCAAGTTTGAAGAAACAGATGTTCATTTGGCTAAATAACAGTTTTCCCTATTTAACATCCCTGCAATTTACATTGTTTGACATTTCACCAATGAAAATCATAAGCAGTCATTTAAAAACAGAAAAACCACATTACACAAGTGAATTACTTTCAGTACTTTCCAAGATGTCTGTTAGGACGATTAGTATAATACCTTAATAACATTTATAGCATATAATGACTACACTGAAATCAGCTGGGATACAACTTATAAACTGGAAAAAAAGTTTGTAAACAAACAAAAAACTGCTAACAAATTAGTAATCATCCCAATCTTTAAAAATGTGTTTTCAGCCACACCCACCCCTTTTGTTTTCACACATTGTATCAAAAGTTATTTTCATGAGTTGTTATATGGATACTACAGCTGAACAGTTAACCAATATAATTGGTTACCCATAAGTATTTATTACTTTAAAACTATGAATATATTGATTAATGTCATGGAAATAACAAACTCATCAAAATTAGTTTCCCAATTATTACTGTTTTGCAATATTAAAAATATCCAAGTAATCAAAATATTGCATTATGATTTTTCATTAATACTTTTAATTAATTTAAGTTTGTTAAGATAAATCAATTAGTGTTATGACTCATGAATATAATAATTAAAGTTAACAATTCCAATTATTCCATACATCCAAGTATCATGTAAGAATAATCAATTATTTTAATGTAACTGACCAAGCCCAAAGAATAATCAGTTATGAAATCTCACTAACCATGCAGCTTTAATGTTTAGCACCTAACTATAAACCCACTTCAGTTCTTCTGCATATCAGCAAAAGCAAGTCCAAAACCATTATTTTATATAAATATACACATTCAAGAACTTATATTCATTGCAATCTTTCCATGATCCCATACAAAAAATAGAGATCATTAAGAATTTGTTTGAAACAGCTAAAAACAATTTCTCTTCTTGTAACATTTTTTTAGAGAAATAATGCCTTAAAACCACAATGTACTTTCATAAGAGGTATTCTCTCACAGTTATAAATAAAATGTTGTGATTCCTGCAGAATGAATCACAATTTGAAGCTTGAACTGATGATTAAAAAAATTGTTTTTATCATATTAAACTATGTATATTCCCAGGCCTTCGCATGCTATTCAAGAAACTTAGTAAAAAAAAAAAAAAACCCACAAAAGAATATGACATGAATTTTGATGGAAATTCTTCACATCACCATCAAAATTAGATCAACATGTACAAATTTGCTGACAAGCACTTCTAGATGCTTGTATCAAATTAAATATAAAGACTATGGTAATTCTCACATTGGAGAATGTCAACAAGTGTCTAAAGGATTAACAGAAAGCTTAAGAGCCCTTTACCTTGTCCTAGATGTGGGACATTGTGGACTAGAGAACCCAAATCTTGCTCCCCTAATTTCTAATCTTATGTGAGACTATCAAATTGGAGATTAAGATTGACAGATGGTGTATCCCCACTGCAATGTGGGTCCTACTTCATTGGTCACCTCCAAAACCTAGGATACATTTTATAATACCATGTTGTAACTTGCACCCTAGGATCTTTTTTTAAAAATATGCAGCATATTTTGTTTAATTTTAATGTGTTATGTATAGGGCTTAACATTTATGGTTATAATACAATTAAGCAAAGACTGGTATTTGTTGTTTTTAATGCAGCCCTTCCTCATGATTGTGTTTACATATTTGGCTTCATTTGGATGTAATTATTTAATTTCACTAATACCAAGTGGTAATACCTTATTTGCTTCTTCTTTACTTTGGAGAACGGCCACCTTGCCATAACTTTCTGCAGGCAGTGAAAGGTAATATAGATGAAAGACATTGTGGACATGAGCACATTGTGCTTTCCTAATTTCCATTTCTTTTCATTATTTTATTCTTCATGTGAGGCTACCAAACAGAGGTTAAGATTTTTGAGCGTAAGAATAAACAATGTACTATGTGCGTATGTAATACTAGTGATTGCCAGTATTGTTACCAAGTAAACTTTCAAGAACTTTGTATAAAGATCCTAAATCAACACACCAGGAGACATTTTGATATACAGTTGAGTCATTACACTCAGACTTAGAAGCCATAATCATGACAAACTTTTATTAATCGGAAAACTACAGATATTTGACCAGGAACGCTTACAGATTTTGAATATTACAAAGTGTATAACTTCAGTGAATAACTTCGGATGGTAATGTTTCTGAGGGCATTAAATATCTTCATCGCTAAAAAGTAAAATTGTAAGCAATGTGCTTTCCTCTTAGATTGACATTCTGCACACTCTACAATGTTGAAAAAGCATAAATTAACAACTATGAATTGATCATATTAATATGTCTTTATCCTCCCCATTTCTGTTGTATACTTTAGCTGCAACTAATTTTCAACATTTATCTAACATGGCCAAAATCGATAATGTCAAAAAGGGTAGGAACTCTAATACATTAACAAATAGCATTGGAACAATAAGTATATGTGTCATGCTTGTCATACAAACATTAAATTATATCCATGCCCTGCTCACAACTTTATAGACAGACAAGTAGTACAATATGAGGCTCCATATAAACAACAGACAACATTATAATGATTGGGTCTCAATGGTTATTTGGCCACAATTATTTGATAGTTAGTCAAATAAATTTATAAGCTACCCTACATAATGCACAATGATCCATTTAATAATATTATCCATGTTGTATTACAATACTGACAGCAATTAATTAGTGTAGGCTTATAAAATAATATTAAAAGTTAATGCAGAAATGCGAGTGGGCAATTATTATCTTCTGGATTCAACAAAATTGGTGAATGGAGTTTTTGGTCAAATTGTAGAAAGAAAGAGAGATGGAGCTTCTACAGATCTGACTAATGGATCTATTAGTTATTAGAAGAATGTTATCCTTTGAGACAAACAAACAAAAAAAAAACATTTACTGTTAAACAGTATTCAGGTGTATGATTATATTTAAATATTTCTCCTTAAGAGTTGTGTTTCATTTAATTTTACTTTGTTGCCTAACAACATTATGTAATGTTTGATACTGCAACAAGTAATGGTTTTTTTCAATTGTATCCATGTAACAATGCTATATAAACCTAGTGAAATGATTTTTTTTAGATGTATTACTTATTTCATCCACAAACAAACTTTAATATTTTAGTCATCCTTCCAATAATCTGACTCTTGCATTATTTCCAACATGTTAATATCCTTTCTGTAGAAAAGACATCAAACCATACACAGTTCTCCAGACAATATCTCCTCAGTTTTGTATAGTGCTACAAAGACTCTTTGTAGCTCTTAAGGCTCTTACGTCATTCACTGTAGCTAGGACAGATATTCCCCAATAAATAAAACAGAACCATCTATTTTTTACTCCTTTCACCATATTTAAATACCAAAACCAACAATTATTTTAATTTCCAAGGGACAATGAAAAACCACATGGTCCACACAACTTTTTTTTTTCCAGTTATCCTTTACCAAATGACAAAGTTTTAGTGTCTTATATTCCAAATTTTATTAAACTACTACTTGTTTATGTTATACTGGTTAGTTTGGCATAAAATCTTAGCTAATAATCCATATTTTAAGAGTACAAGTTTTAAGTTTCTAATTCTATGAGAAAGTATTTTTTAGAAAAATCTTGAATTTCCCCTTGTATGACATTATATTTTCTCTAGGCATCTTGTCTTCTCTCTTTTTCCCATCACACCTTAAAAGAGTAGGAAATTAAATGAAATTTACTCACTATGGAATCATCATTGCTAAAACAAACCAAAATTTTTATAGCCTTCAATTTTGTTTGGTTTTAGAGCTATCAACAGAAAAATCAGACCCCTCCTGCCACATCCTTTCTTTCAAGATGTATACTTAGTCCTCTCTTACATTTAATTATGCATACCTAACGGAAAGTCGAGGATTTCATCCATCATATGGCATATCATATAACATTGTGTTCTGAACAAATAACAGTTAATTTCACTCGGAGTGATGATTACAAGGTCAGTCAAATCAACCAATCCCATTTTGAGTTAGGATATCATCCTCCACCATAATGTTCTGTTTACCCTTACTATTAACTTCTACATTTCCAGTCAACCTTTTCTCATACACCCTTTTTGGTGTCGTAATTTCCTGTTTCAACAAATTTCTTGATTTTCTATAATCTTCTAAGTCTTCTGTCATACTAGTTAATTTAAATTTCTTAAACTTGTGATACTTTTCTTTAGTTTTATTTCTTAAACAACTGAATAGTATGTTCAGTACACTGAGACAGGACTAACTTCAAGGTGCTGGGCTTGTCTCAGCTTTAACATGTTACACTTGAATAAATCTTCAAAAGAAAAGGAGGAGGTTGGGTGTGTAAGAACTATTATTCATAGATGTTTTTCCTGGCAGTGTAACAACATATCTGGCAACAGCTAAAGAGATATGATGTTAATGTGCTTTAATCACATTTGCAGCTCCTTTGATGATATTATCCATGTAATAATTAAGTCAGCATTTTACTAAATGCCATGAAATTAAACCTTTTTTAATTTTTATACATAAAACTAAATAAATAAATTTTAACTATGGACTTTTTGTATCAGAGTAAGTTTGAAGGATGATCATATACTTTTGTATTTTTATTTCATTATAATGTGATAATTTATTGATTCCTAAACATAAAAGGCTAAACAGCATTAATCAGGAGTTCTCTAAGTTCTTGAGTAGGTTTTAGGTAATATTTTAAAAGAAAAAAAACTAATTCCTTGTTCTACCAGCTCCATATATGCCACATATAACACATGATACTGCTCTCACAAAAATATTACCCTGTTGCTAAAAGTGAAAAGCACATCCTTCATTTCCTCCTTTCAGTAATTCCTAACTTTACCTTCTGTCAGAAAAGGGAATATTCTTTGTTTTCTACCCTTACCTATGAGACAAAGGCTTATCCATTTTTCAACTTTTCATTTTCAAGATCCTGGGTGCTAGCAATACAAGTTCATTTTAAATATTTAATGCTAATTAACATGAAGTAACTTATGACTATGTTACTCTCTTTAATATACACAACATGAACAACTTTGATCAATTAAGGCATGAACTCCAGCACTAATAGTAATTGTAGTAAACATTAATATCAGCCCTATTAACGTTATGTTTGGTCCATTTCGACTAAAGAGTATATCAGCACCTACATGAGTGAAAGAAGTTATGAAGACATCACACGGTACTGAAATATGTTTTGCAAGAATGATTGGGATAATATGGACTGATAACGTTTTAAATGACGTTTGAAAGAACAAAACTCAAAAGCAAAACAACCTTTCATGAAGGCCTTTAGAATAATAATAACAAAATGCATTAAAAGTTTCTGGAGAAGTGGATTAACAACCCAGCACTGAAAGACAATAAGTTCATCCACTTTGGCTCGATGCAGAGAAAGATTGGGAGCCATAATCACCATCGACATAGTAAAAACTTCAACTGTTGTTACTGTTAGGCCTACGGTTTTCACTATGAAATTACAAAAGTTATTAGAGTTCAACATATTTTAATTTATTATAAGTATAACAAATAATATTCTGCTTCTTACCTGACGTGGCCATTTCAACGACGCAGCAACTCTGAACTACGTTCACTGTAATTTTAACGTGTAAGATATACCGTGCAGTGATGCAGGACCAGTAGTAATGCTATAATTACTTCTAATACCACGCTAAAGTTAGTTCATTAGTTTTTATTATTAGTTCAAGAAAACAGCCGTTATTTTCACACACGAATTTCACATTTCTACTCATTTTGTTTGTAATTTAGTTTGATAATCAATGCCTCACTAATTAAAATATCGATTTACTGACTTATACTATACAGAATGATCAACCAGTCAATAGTCCTGCTCTATTCCAAATTTCAGCAGATAACCAGATGTGGCTTTGCTATAAGAAAACACACACATACTTCTAATTACGGAATTCTGTCGCAGAATGTTTGTCACGATGCCTAATTCTGAAACTCCAACTACATGGAAGCCCAAGCCAACATACACTGTGCAAGATAATCAGAGGGCTAATGTTATGGGAGCCCAGGGTCATGTCCTCCCCCAGAAAATTGGTAAAAAAAATAGATATTATAAAATTAAATCTGGAAACACTCTTTTTACCAATGAAAAATGAAACTGACCGTCGCATAAGAACACTCCCCACGATTGAAAGGGCAAGCATATTTGGCGAGAGAGAGATTCAAACCCACGACATTGCAAGTCAAGTGCCCTAACCACTTGGCCATGCAGAACTAGACAAAAAGAAGACGAATGAAATATTTTCAGTCACTACTAGAGCTCAAGAAAAGAAGAGTATACAATACATCAATCTTCTCAAATATCAAAAGGTGACATCCCGTATTAAGTATACAGGAACTAGACGAAACAGAATAATAGAAAGAGTGCTGAAACACACCTATCAAAATAGCTCTACTGAAGAACCTAAACACATCAAAGGTGGTAAGACCTTTATTATAAGAAGACCAAGGATCGAAGTTCCTTAATTCTACTGCCTACAGTGAACGACAAACTCATTCTGCAATTAAAAGGTCCTTTTGCAGTGTGGAAAGTAATAAACAGAATAGGATATAAAGTGAAAAAGGACGGGAGGACAAACCTCGATCATGCCAATCTATTACATAAGAAAACACACTAGACGCACCACAAGAAGGAAGTGCCACTTCTTTGATTGGCCAATGCACAACTAATGGGTAGCTAAAGTTAGCAAATGGTTCAACAGTGCCACTAATGATGGAAGTATGTGACAAACATTCATAATTGCCAACAAATCACAGCATGCCAGTTGCTGAAAGTTATGTTGAGGAAAAGTAAATGAAGGTTATATGAAACAGAGTGCAACAGTGAGAAACAGCCTAATATCTGATAACCAGATGAGAAACAATTAATGCCTGTGTTTACTAATTGATGAGACAGTGAGAAAGTTTCCGATATCAAATATAAAGATGGATATTCCATATTATGTAAGGGACCTTGAAGTCGCGTGTATCAAAGCACTAATATGCGACTTGGTGATTGGAAACATATCAAATAGTAGGGATTTGGAGAAACTGGTCAGAAAGAAGACGGATGAAACATCTACAGTTACTACAAGAGCTCAAGGGAAGAAGAGCAAACAATATATCAAGCCTCTTAAAGTCTCTAAAAGTGACATCCCCATTGTAATTCCACAGGAGCTAAGGAAGAACAGAAGAAGGATCTGTCACTGGAAAAAACTTTGGCTCAGTGAATCAGAGAAAATTGAGCAAAAGGCAAAATGAAAATAGACTTCTGAATAGAAAAAGAAGGATCTGTCACTGGAAAAAACTTTGGCTCAGTGAATCAGAGAAAATTGAGCAAAAGGCAAAATGAAAATAGACTTACTAAACGAAGAGCAGAAAGGGGTATCGAGCTGTATCTATTAAAGCAGCTCTACTGTTGAAACCAAACCTATCAAAAGCAGTTAGAAATGCTTTTGTAATAAGAAGGCCAAGGATCAGTATTTCAAATTCGAACAGACGGATTTAGTTCTACTACCCACAACCAACAATAAACTCACCTGCCAATGGAAATGACCTTTCACAGTAGAAAAAGTGGACAACAGAATTATAATGAACTATAAGGTGAAAGTGGACAGGATGCCCATGGTCACCCATGCCAATATGTTAAAAAAGTACTTTGAGAATGAAGAAGACCTTATGGATGCAGCTCTCGAGATACAGATGGACATGACAAGTGTTTTACTCCTTGTCTGGAGTTAGTATTGTTATATTATTGCATTGCTTGCAAATTTTGAGGCCAGGAGAACATAAGTCCAGTAAAGTTCAACCAGAAAAAAAAAAGTTAGAAGAAAATACGAAGTTAGTCAGTGTGTGAGTGACTAGCCATAAAGAGAAATATTTTAAAATGATTTTCACAGTTTAATAGAGGTAAGGAGAATACTTTGTCTTGTCAGAAGGTGTTATAGAGTATTTGAATCAGCCTATGTGGATTTTTGACAAGAAAAGAGAATTGTTTGCAGCTTTAGATACAGCAGTAATATTCCGTTGTGTAAATAATTTTTGTACATACGTTTGACTTGTTTTGAATATATTATCTTAAAAGCAAGTGGATTACTTACTGTTCATTTATTGTTCGAATTTATTGTCAACAAGTCACAGACATCTACAACCTTAAAACCCTGACACAGAAAAACACTCTTCAACCAAAAATATGGGCTGACCAAGAAACAACTGATGGAGGAAAGGTCAGTACTTCGACAAAAGAGAAACGTAATAGTCCATAGAGAGTTCATGAACCCTCTAAATAATTTGTTCTTCCAATAAATCCCTCTCTAGACAACGAAGGTAAGCAAGAACAGATGGGTTTTCAAATGCAACCAGTTGAGGAAAAAGAAAAATGGGAAAAATGCGAAGATAAAGACGATTGGAAAGAACTTGTACAATTTATATCTAAGCAAAGAAATTTGTCCACAGGTTTGTAAACGAAGAAAGATCTGCTTCACCAAGTACGAAACCAATTGGAAGGTCACCAGCAATTGGGTTGGTGGATGAGTTGCCAAATAGAAGTAGTATAGAAAGAGGTAATAGGTCAGGACAAAGGAACAAAAGGAAAGGGGACAGATGTGGAAAGTGAGAATAGGACAAACAGGAACCCCATGAAGTAAACTAAAGTTTATGACAGGCAGCTTCAGCTCCTGATACAAAGTTATCAAAAACACTACCAAAATATTTGGGTGAAGAAAAGAGTTAAAACAAAGGTCATGGATGAAGAAAAAAGGAGATAAATTGAAGAAGTAGGGTATTCTTATATTCAATTTGATTCTGTACAATCATATCAAATAGTTGAAAATGAACCCAATTTGAGCTACTGCTTTATTATATTGCAGAACTAAAGTAGTTATTTTGTCATTGATTTTCAAAAAGTTAATAAGGATGTACACAAGGCTGTACAGTTCCACACGATTGAATAACCGTTAGAATAAATGTGGCTTGTGCTTTACATCCCCAATCTAGGCAAAAACCTAATGAGACTGTTGTTTGGATTGTGCTTGTTATTTCTCCCACCACTACTAAAGTGAATACCTGTGATATACACTATCAACACAGCAGATGAACATAATGTTTATTTAAGCAATACAATTACTATCTGTGTTGTAACTATCATAGCTTCCACTCTTTAAGTACTATGGAAAATGCTACTATGTTTAGAAGTTAATAGAAAGCACCAGTCAGCTATTTCGTAATTTAATACTATTATGTGTGATACATGTACAAGCAATGTTTATCATAATATTTTAAGATAATCTGTTGATAGAAATGCTATCTGATTCACCACAAGATTAATATTTAATTAGAAATCTCACCAAAATGACTATTTTTTCTATCCCTAGTTATCGCAGAGCTTATTTTGAAGGTTTCTATTTTACATCTGAATCTGCTATGCAATATATGCTCCAAGCTGTTGGGTGCAATCACCATGATTCCAGATGGGAAAACGTGGCTTAAAATTGATTTTAAGTAAGCTGAACCATATCAAGAATAGTTGGATTCAAGAAGGTACCAATAGCATGAGGGAAAGAGATCCTGCTTTGACTTACGTAGTTATTAGTTAATGAAAACAATATCCAAAACCTTTTGCAAGAAAGGATTATCAGGTGCATAAAATACGCTGTTTGGAGGTAGCTTGAATGGATAATGAACGAAACTTTGATATAAATATACAGCTTTATTCGATCATCAGGTACAAGCAGTTTACATAGATATTATGGAAGAAAGAGGTCACATGACTGGAAATTGCATAGAAGCTAAGAAAAGGTATCGTGGTACCATGGGATGTTGATTTGGAAAAGGTCTGTTTTGTTCAATCAAAATAGCTTCTTTTATTTTTCCTTTGGTTCTTTGTTTAAAATTAGAGTTTTGTATAGATACACTGTGGTTCTTAAAGCTGCAGTGTGGTAAATGTGGGAGAGATTTTGTTATGTTTAGTGATTATGATTTCCATTTTTATTCTGATTTCTCTGGAAATTATTGCACATTATTTTATAAATGACGTTAGTATTCTGTGATCCTGTATAATCTTTATTTCGTAGTGATTTTAGCTAAGGACCAGGTTTATGGGTGGATTTTGAAGTTAACAGATCTGTCGAGCTATATTATCGCTCTATCATCTAGGAAAAGCCATTTCGGTTATTCCACACTGAAATCTAAATTCGTTTAAAATCAACAACAACAAAATCTTTAAGCTGGCCCTTATCATTTATGCATTTATCAAGCTATTTCTTTAACTTTACTGACTCTGCAACATCTGAAAGCAACCCAATCCAAAGATCAATCACCCTGTTAGAAAAGTAAAATTGTCTTAGCTCAAGTCCAATACTGAACACAAATGTGTCCTAAACAGTGACTTGCATAATGAAATTATAATAGCAACCTCTTTACACGTTTATTCAACCCAAAATCCTATTTTAGCAACAACTCAGTGCTTGAAAGGTTTATGAAATAAACCACACATTACGTTACGATCCCTTTCTTTCACGACACTGTTCAGGTTACTTAGTTATCACCATTAGATTCCATCTAGGAACATAGGGCCTCAAGTGCTTGCGGATTCTTCAACAAGTATTTAAGTGAGCAGGTTGTTAGCCCACTGCACCGAGCCGTCCCTAATTTAGCAGTGTAAGCTAGAGGGAAGGCAGCTAGTCATCACCACCCACCGCCAACTCTTGGGCTACTCTTGTACCAAAGAATAATGGGATTGACCGTACATTGTAACGTCCCCACGGCTGGGAGGGCGAGCATGTTTGGCGCGACGCGGGCGCGAACCGCGACCCTCGGATTACGAGTCGCACGCCTTACGCGCTTGGCCATGCCAGGCCACTGTTTAGGTTATTCCCATCCAAATTATATTTATAATTGAAATTATAATAACCCACATGAATTGTCTTGCATTTATTATAATTAAAACCCATCTGACATTTATTTGCTCAACTCACTAATTTATTTAAATCCTTTTGTAAAGCTGTAGCATCGTCTTTACAGCTAGAAACATCCAAGACCTTGATATAATATACAAATTTAAGTAATTTATTAACTAACCCTTCACTTACGTCACTGATGTAAATGAAAAAAAAAGCAAAGGTCCTAAGATGAGCTCTGAGGTACAGAACTTGTAATTGATCCATCTTGACTAAATTTCATTTGTGACAACCCTCCGCTTTTTTTTTCATCCAGCCACTTTTCTATTCAATTTGCTAACTTATCCACCACATCTACATAGATGATTGATATACTAAAAGAGATTATTATTGGACAGCTACAGTCAGTGTGTTATAAGTCGATGAAGCTAAAATTGTGATTAACGTCTATTAATCTGAAAACTACTGAATTCGACCAGGAACTTATATAGATTTCAAATAATAACAAACCATTTAACTTCAGTGAATTACTTCTGCGAGGACATTAAATATCTTCATCAGCCACGTGGTTAAGACACTCGACTCGTAATTTGAGGGTCACGGGTTCGAATCTCTCTCACACCAAACATGCTCGCTCATTGTAATGTACGGTGAATCTCACTATTCGTTGGTAAAAAAGTAACCCAAAAGTTGGCGGTGGGTAGTGATAACTAGTTGCCTTCTTTCTAGTCTTACACTGCTAAATTAGGGTAAGCTGAACCATATCAACGTTACAGAACAACGCTCATGTACTCTTTAGTCGAAATGGATCAAACATAACGTTAATAGGGCTGATATTAATGTTTACTACAATTACTATTAGTGCTGGAGTTCATGCCTTAATTGATCAAAGTTGTTCATGTTGTGTATATTAAAGAGAGTAACATAGTCATAAGTTACTTCATGTTAATTAGCATTAAATATTTAGAATGAACTTGTATTGCTAGCAGCCAGGATCTTGAAAACGAAAAGTTGAAAAATGGATAAGCCTTTGTCTCATAGGTAAGGGAAGAAAACAAAGAATATTCCCTTTTCTGACAGAAGGTAAAGTTAGGAATTACTGAAAGGAGGAAATGAAGGATGTGCTTTTCACTTTTAGCAACAGGGTAATATTTTTGTGAGAGCAGTATCATGTGTTATATGTGGCATATATGGAGCTGGTAGAACAAGGAATTAGTTTTTTTTCTTTTAAAATATTACCTAAAACCTACTCAAGAACTTAGAGAACTCCTGATTAATGCTGTTTAGCCTTTTATGTTTAGGAATCAATAAATTATCACATTATAATGAAATAAAAATACAAAAGTATATGATCATCCTTCAAACTTACTCTGATACAAAAAGTCCATAGTTAAAATTTATTTATTTAGTTTTATGTATAAAAATTAAAAAAGGTTTAATTTCATGGCATTTAGTAAAATGCTGACTTAATTATTACATGGATAATATCATCAAAGGAGCTGCAAATGTGATTAAAGCACATTAACATCATATCTCTTTAGCTGTTGCCAGATATGTTGTTACACTGCCAGGAAAAACATCTATGAATAATAGTTCTTACACACCCAACCTCCTCCTTTTCTTTTGAAGATTTATTCAAGTGTAACATGTTAAAGCTGAGACAAGCCCAGCACCTTGAAGTTAGTCCTGTCTCAGTGTACTGAACATACTATTCAGTTGTTTAAGAAATAAAACTAAAGAAAAGTATCACATGTTTAAGAAATTTAAATTAACTAGTATGACAGAAGACTTAGAAGATTATAGAAAATCAAGAAATTTGTTGAAACAGGATATTACGACACCAAAAAGGGTGTATGAGAAAAGGTTGACTGGAAATGTAAAAGTTAATAGTAAGGGTAAACAGAATGTTATGGTGGAGGGTAGGATCTTTGAGAAATTATGAAGGAAGGCTTCTGTCTGACATTTTTGAGATGACTAGATAATTAATTTTTCCTTTTTATTTGTTTTTTTACAAATGAAGATTTAAGCAGTATTATATTCCACATTTTGAATAGTCAATAAATGGAAAAAAGATCAAACAAGATGGCTGCGTAAATTACAAGCTTGTTAAATTAAAATTTTGAAGTTTAAAGAATGATAATATATAGCCAATAGAAAGCCAATGTTTTAACCTATCAAATTATGTGTGATGTGAAGTAGTTTTGTTATGAATATTGAGATAAGTGCTGCCACCTGTAGTTAGTTTTTTTTTGTACATGTGTAGTCAATGAATAAATATATATTAACAGGTTATGGAACTCGGAATGCTCTAATAGTGCTTAAACAGATGAAACTCTTTTAAAATTGTTAGTACAAGTAACCCAGGAGACACTGAGGATTACTGTAGAACAGTTTTGGATGACAATTTTTGTTGGATGGTACAGGATTTATATGGATACTTTATCGAAAGCGCTGGGTGATTTGTATCCTTTTGTCTGGAAGCCATTGTGAAATACCAAGATAAACTGTAAGTAGGATATTGATTGACACTCTTTTTTCTCAAGTCATATAAAGGGAGAAATAGATCTAGATCAAAGAAAGGAATATTACAGTTGTGGTTGAAATAGTTTGAAAATGGAAGATAAAATATCAATTGATAAGTTGGGAGATAATAATTGGGCCACATGGAAATTTCAAATGGAACATTTATTGAGAGGAAAAGGCCTATGGGATCATGTGACTGAAACAGAGGTGTTGGCAGAGACAGCCAATGATCAAACAAGGGCAGATTTCAACAGGAAAAGGGAAAGAACATTTTCAACAATTGTTCTGAATATTCAAGGTGCACAACTCATCTTGTCACAGCTCCTAAGGAAGCATGGAATGTACTGCGTGCTCACTTTGATAGGAACACACTAGCCAATAAACTATTCCTGAAAAAGAAGTATTTTTGATGTGAGATGAAAGAAAGCATGATGGTCCAGGGACATTTGAAACAATTGAATGAATTAGCGGATCAGCTTGCTGCAGTTGGTGCGGAAATAGCAGAAGATCAGATTGTTACCTTACTTGGTAGTCTGCCAGCTAGCTATGATACAACTGTAACAGCCCTGGAAACCAAAATTGATGATATCTCATTAGAATTTGTGCAACAGGCACTGATTAATGGAGAACAAAAGAAGAAAAAGACCACATCGAATAAAACATCATCAACTGCATTAGCCACTTGCAGCAACTTCAAACCACATGGAACACAAGAAACAAAGAAAAGGGGTAACAGCCACAAGTGTTGCAGAGAGGGACATATAAAACACAATTGTCCAACACTGAAGGAAATGGTCCACAAAGCTAAGAATGTGGATATTAATGTGGTGGAAGATTATACTGATGGAAACAATGGTGTTGCCTTTGTAACAAACCAGGGTAAAGGAATAGGAAATGGGATATGGTTAGTGGATTCTTGTGCATCTCTGCATATGACATACCAGAGGAACATATTATCAAATTATCACAAGTTTAGCACACCTCGGCAAGTTAGGATTGGTAATGGGAGAACTGTTGAAGCTCTTGTAGAGTTGGAAACTGTAAACTAGAAATGACATTTAAAGCATGTCACAATGCAGTGTTCTTCATATACCAAAATTAGCTAGCAATCTATTTTCAGTAGGAGCTGCTACTGAAAAAGGAAATATTGTGCAGTAACAGTTTCACTGTTACATCTGAGGTAAATCAGGACAACTTTATGGCATGAGTACAAGAAAGAATGATGGTCTATACCAACTGGACTGTAAGACCAGTGTTATTGAGAATGCCTCAGTAGCCGGAGCAGCAGCATGAATGGTTTGGATGTATGGCATCAACGACTAGGACATGTAAGTTTTTCACAGTTACAGAAACTTGTCAGGAGTGGAAATTAAGTGGAATCAAATTCCAGAAGTCTGATGAAGCCAGTTTCTTAGAGGGATGCACTGAAGGTAAAATGCACAGGAAGTCATTTAAGTCAGTGGGAGAAATCAGATCAAAGGGAAGACTACAACTGGTACACAGTGATGTCTGTGGTCCTATGCAAACTCCATCTATTGGAGGTAGCAAGCACTTTGTTACATTTATTGATGATTACTCAAGATGCTGCAGAGTGTATTTCTTGAAACAGAAGTCTTTGAGAAATTCAAGGAATTTGAGAAGTTGTACTCAAATGAATCTGGAGAGTGCATAAAAATCCTGCACACAGATGATGGTGGATAATATATGTCAAATGAGTTCCAGCAATATTTGAAGTCAAGAGGCATTCATCATGAGATGTCAATAGCATATTATCCAGAAAAAAATGGTGTTGCTGAGAGAAGGAACAGAATTCTTGTGAAATCAGCAAGAAGCATGCTGTTACATGCTAAGTTACCAAGAATGTACTGGGCAGAAGCTGTAGCTGCTGCAGCGTATGTGGGTAACAGAGTATCCACATCAGCAATAAAAGATGGTAGTATGCCATATGAGAGATGGTATGGGAAGAAACCAGATGTAGAACACATGAAAGTGTTTGGATGTCTTGCATATGCACATGTGCCAGATGCGTCAAGACAAAAAATTAGACATGAAGTCTATGAAGGTACATTTCATTGGATATAACTGCACCAAGGGATATCTACTGTATGACAAAAAAATCCAGGAAGATTTTCATACGGCAAGATGTTATCTTTAATGAAACAGAATTTGGTCAAGAGCCTGTGATAAATGAGTATATCTCATCAAGTGAGGAGATAGTGGACCAAAAAACAGAAATTAAAGCTAAAGATAAATCTGAACGACCAGCAAGAAACAGGAAACCCCCCATCCGCTATGGATATGATGAGTATGCTGATAAGGCAGCAGCAGATGAATCAGTTTGTCATATTGCAAGCTTATGCAGTATGTTAGAGCCAAGCACATTAAGTGAAGCAATGCCAAGTAACAATGCAAAGGAGTGGAAGTCAGCCACAGATCTGGAATTTGAGTCTTTACAAGAAAATGACACCTGGGATCTGGTGGAATTACCAGTTGGAAGAAAACCTATAGGTTGTAAGTGGGTATTCAAAGTTAAGTATGGAAATACTGGAAATGTAAGAGGTTCAAGAGTAAGCTGGTGGCCAAAGGTTACTTGCAGAATTATGGTCTGGATTATGAGAAAACCTTCTCCCCAGTGGTGCGCTATGCATCAGTTCGCTCCTTGATTGCATTTGCTGTGCAGAACAACTTGAAAATTCACCAGATGGATGTCATAACTGCATTTCTGAATGGAAATCTGGATGAAGAGATATACATGGAACAACCTGAAGGCTACGCTGTTCCAGGGAATGGAAAACCTTGTGTGTAAACTGGAAAAATCACTGTATGGATAAAACAGTCACCACACTGTTGGAACAAATCATTTCATGAACAGATGATGGAACTGGAATTTGTTCAGAGTTCAGCAGATCCATGTGTTTACATACAGAAGGTTGAAAATCTAGCAATAGTTGCAGTATATGAGGATGATATTATTTTGGTTGGTGATAGTGATGATGAAATAATCACTATACAGGAAGCACTGAAGGAAAAATTCTGCATGAAAGACCTTGGAAAGCTCCATTATATCCTTGGACTCAGTGTTGTTCAGGATGAAAATAATGGCTGTGTATGGTTAAATCAAAGACAGTATATCCAAACTATGCTGGTGAAATTTGGAAAGACTGAGTGTAAGGCAGTTGCAACTCCATCAGATGTAAATGTGAAACTGCAAAAGGATGATGGTGTTAGCACTCAGGTTGACCGCAGTTTGTACCAGTCGTTGGTAGGCAGTCTTCTGTGTGCTGTAATGGGAACAAGACCAGATATTGCATATGCAGTGGGAGCAGTATCGAAATATTGTGCTCAGCTCAACACAGCACATTTTACAGCAGTAAAGAGAATCCTACGTTACTTGAAAGGAACAGCTGATCTTAGTCTTAAGTTTGAAAAGGTACCAGGAGACGTCATTACTGGTTACTCAGATGCAGATTTTGCTGGAGACCTGGATGATAGGAAGTCCACATCGGGAAATATCTTCATTCAAACAGGAGCAGCTGTAAGTTGGATTAGCAAAAAGCAATCCACGGTGGCCCTGTCCACCTTAGAGGCAGAGTATATAGCCTTGAGTCTTGCAGCACAGGAAACAGTATGGTTAAGAAGACTACTGCAAGAAATGGGTTCCGAAGTTGATGACCCTGTTCGTATCATGGAAGATAACCAAGGAACAATCGCCATGGCACAGAATCCAGTGGGTCATGCAAGAACAAAACACATTGATATTCATTACCACTTCATTCGTCAATGTGTGCAGAACGGATCAGTAAAACTGGAATATTGTCCCACAAACAGTATGACTGCTGACATTCTTACAAAGTCACTTGCTAGAAATGCATTTGAAAGGTTCAGAGATAATGTTGGACTGGCACCAACGGATAAATGAACCAGATAAAGTGACAATTATAATAATAGATTGAAAGTAATTGTAAAACATTTAAAATAACTGTAAGATTATTGACAGTAACTGTACGTTTGTGTAAAACTTCAAATTAAGTAGGAGTGTTAAGAATATTGAAATAAGTGCTGCCACCTGTAGTTAGGTTTTTTGTACATGTGTAGTCAGTGAATAAACACACATCAACAGTTTTTACTGTATAGAATTGTCTCATCTTGAGTTTTAAATTTTCCATTGTAGCCTTCAGATTGATAAGCAATGTAATATTTAAAGGCTTTTATGTTAAAGTTAGAAAGTCAGAAAAATTATAATAGTTATACAACATTGTGTTCTTTGTGCATGTTGTTATTCTATGCTCTTAGGTGCATTATTCAAGTAAATAGAAATTTAGTGTATCAATAATAATAGTTGAAAAAGTAGGCTTAAAATTCATTGGCAACTGTGAGCAAAAAAAAAGGAAAAAAAAGAGATCACAGGAGTCTTATACAGGTCAAAGGCCATGTCATATTGTATTTGTTGACTTGCATTCAAAATTTTATTTAACTACTATTTAT